>NC_054507.1:7569868-7702810 GCF_017639515.1 Carcharodon carcharias | reverse complement strand
GGGGGTGTATGTGTGTGTAGGTGTGTGTGAGGGTGTGTGATAAGTGTGGGGTGTGTGTGTGTGTTTGGGAGTGTGTGAGGGTGTTGTGATAAGTGTGCGTGTGTGTGTGTGTGTAGGTGTGTGTGAGGGTGTGTGATAAGTGTGGGGTGTGGGTGTGTGTGTAGGAGTGTGTGAGGGTTGTGTGATATGTGTGGGTGTGTGTGTGTGTGTGTAGGGAGTGTGTGAGGGTGTGTGATAAGTGTAGGTGTGTGTGAGTGTGTGTGATAAGTGTGGGTGTGTGTGTGTGTGTAGGAGTGTTTGAGGGTGTGTGATAAGTGTGGGTGTATGTGTGTGTAGGAGTGTGTGAGCGTGTGTGATAAGTGTGGGTGTGTGTGTGTGTGTGTGTGTGTGTGTAGGATTGTGTGAGTGTGTGTGATAAGTGTGGGGGTGTGTGTGTAAAAGTGTGTGAGGGTGTGTGATAAGTGTGGGGGTGTGGGTGTGTGTGTGTAGAAGTGTGTGAGTGTGTGTGATATGTGTGGGTGTGTGTGTGTGTGTAGGAGTGTGTGAGTGTGTGTGATAAGTGTGGGGGGGAGTGTGTGTGTGTGTAGGAGTGTGTGAGCGTGCGTGATATGTGTTGGGGTGTGTGAGTGTAGGAGTTTGTGAGCGTGTGTGATAAGTGTGGGGGTGTGTGTGTGTAGGAGTGTGTGAGGGTGTGTGATAATTGTGGGGGTGTGTGTGTGTGTGTGTCGAAGTGTGTGAGGGTGTGATAAGTGTGGGGGTGCCTGTGTGTGTAAAAGTCTGTTAGGGTGTGTCATAAGTGTGGGTGTGTGTGTGTGTGTAGGAGTGTGTGAGTGTGTGTGATACGCGCGGGTGTGTGTATGTGTGTGTGTAGGAGTGTGTGAGTGTGTGTGATATGTGTGGGTGTGTGTGTGTGTGTAGGAGTGTGTGAGCGTGTGTGATAAGTGTGGGGGGGAGTGTGTGTGTGTGTAGGAGTGTGTGAGGGTGTGTGATAATTGTGGGTGTGTGTGTGTGTGTGTCGAAGTGTGTGAGTGTGTGTGATAAGTGTGGGGGCGTGTGTGTGTGTGTGTAGGAATGTGTGAGTGTGTGTGATAAGTGTGGGTTTGTGTATGTGTGTGTGTAGGAGTGTGTGAGGGTGTGTGATAAGTGTGTGTGTGGCTGTGTGTGTAGGAGTGTCTGACCGTGTGTGATAAGTGTGGGGGGTGTTTGTGTGTGTAGGAGTGTGTGAGTTTGTGTGATAAGTGTGGGTTTAGGAGTGTGTGAGGGTGTGTGATAAGTGTGGGTGTGTGTGTGAGCGTGTAGGAGTGTGTGAGTGGGTGTGATAAGTGTGTGTGGTGGTTGTGTTGTAGGAGTGTGTGAGGGTGTGTGATAAGTGTGGGGGTGTGTGTGTAGGAGTGTGTGAGAGTGTGTGATAAGTGTGGGTGTGTGTGTGTGTGTGTAGGAGTGTGTGAGGGTGTGTCATAAATGTGGGTGCGTCTGTGTGTGTGTGTAGGAGTGTGTGAGCGTGTGTGATAGGTGTGGGTGTGTGTGTGTGTGTAGGAGTGTGTGAGGTTGTGTGATAAGTGTGGGGGTGTGTGTGTAGGAGTTTGTGAGCGTGTGTGATATGTGTGGGGGTGTGTGTGTGTGTGTGTTTGTGTAGGAGTGTGTGAGTGTGTGTAATAAGTGTGGTGGTGTGTGTGTGTGTAGGAGTGTGTGAGGGTGTGTGATAAGTGTGGGTGTGTGTGTGTAGCAGTGTGTGAGCGTGTGTGATGTGTGTGTGTGTGTGTGTGTGTGTACGTGTAGGAGTGTGTGATTGTGTGTGATAAGTGTGGGTGTGTGTGTATGTGTAGGAGAGTGTGTGAGTGTGTGTGATAAGTGGGTGTGTGTGTGTGTGTAGGAGTGTTTGAGCGTGTGTGATAAGTTTTTGGGGTGTGTGTGTATGTGTTGGAGTGTGTGAGGGTGTGTGATACGTGTGGGTGTCTGTGTGTGTGTGTAGGAGTGTGTGAGGATGTGTGATAAGTGTGGGGGTGTGTGTGTGTAGGAGTGTGTGTGATAAGTGTGGGTGTGTGTGTGTGTAGGAGTGTGTGAGGGTGTGATATAAGTGTGGGGGTGTGTGGTGTCTGTGTAGGAGTGTGTGAAGGTGTGTGATAAGTGTGGGTGTGTGTGTGTGTGTAGGAGTGTGTGAGAGTGTGTGATAAGTGTGGGGATGTGTGTGTAGGAGTGTGTGAGGGTGTGTGACATATGTGGCTGTGTGTGTGTGTGTGTAGGTGTGTGTGAGTGTGTGTGATAAGTGTGGGTGTGTGTGTTTGTGTGTGCAGGAGTGTGTGAGCATGTGTGATAATTTTGGGTGAGTGTGTGTGTGTGTAGGAGTGTGTGAGCGTGTGTGATAAGTGTGGGTGTGTGTGTGTGTGTAGGTGTGTGTGAGTGTGTGTGATAAGTGTGGGTGAGTGTGTGTGTGTGTAGGTGTGTGTGAGTGTGTGTGTGTGTGTGCTACGTGTGGGTGAGTGTGTGTGTGTAGGAGTGTGTGAGGGTGTGTGATAAGTGTGGGGGTGAGTGTGTGTGTGTAGGAGTTCGTGAGTGTGTGTGATAAGTGTGGGTGTGTGTATGTAGGATGTGTGTGAGTGTGTTTGATATGTGTGGGTGTGTGTGTGTTTGTAGGAGTGTGTGAGGGTATGTGATAAGTGTGTGTGTGGCTGTGTGTGTAGGAGTGTCTGACCGTGTGTGATAAGTGTGGGGGGGGGTGTTTGTGCGTGTAGGAGTGTGTGAGGCTGTGTGATATGTATGGGGGTGTGTGTTTATGTGTAGGAGTTGTGAGGGTGTCGTGATAAGTGTGGGGGTGTGTGTGTAGGAGTGTGTGAGAGTGTGTGATAAGTGTGAGTGTGTGTGTGTGTGTGTAGGAGTGTGTGAGGGTGTGTGATAAGTGTAGGTGTGTCTGTGTGTGAGTGTAGGAGTGTGTGAGTGTATGTGATAAGTGTGGGTGTGTGTGTGTGTGTGTGGGAGTGCGTGACGGATTGTGATAAGTGTGGGGTGTGTGTGTGTGTGTGTAGGAGTGTGTGAGGGTGTGTGATAGGTGTGGGGGTGTGTGTGTGTGCAGGTGTTTGTGAGCGTGTGTGATAATTGTGGGTGTGTGTGTGTGTGTGTGTGTAGGAGTGTGTGAGGGTTTGTGATAAATGTGAGTGTGTGTGTGTGTGTTTGTAGGAGTGTGTGAGGGTGTGTGATAAGTGTGGGGGGCGTGTGTGTGTCTGTAGGAGTGTGTGAGTGTGTGGGATAATTGTGCGTGTGTGTGTGTGCCTGTGTGTGATGAGTGTGTGTGAGGGTGTGTGATAAGTGAGTGTGTGTGTGTAGGAGTCTGTGAGTGTGTGTGATAAGTGTGGGGGTGTGTGGTGTCTGTGTAGGAGTGTGTGAGGGTGTGTGATAAGTGTGTGTATGTGTGTGTGTGTAGGAGTTTGTGAGGGTGTGTGATAAGTGTGGGTGTGTGTGTGTGTAGGTATGTGTGAGGGTGTGTGATAAGTGTGGGGTGTGTGTGTGTGTAGGAGTGTGTGAGGGCGTGTGATAAGTGTGGGTGTGTGGATGTAGGAGTGTGTGAGGGTGTGTGATAAGTGTAGGTGTGTGTGTGTGTGAGTGTAGGAGTGTGTGAGTGTGTGTGATAAGTGTGGGGTGTGTGTGTGTGTGTGTTGGAGTATGTGAGTGTGTGTGATAAGTGTGGGTGTGTGTGTGAGTGTGTGTGTGTGTGTGTAGGAGTGCGTGAGGGTTTGTGATAAGTGTGGGTGTGTGTGTGTGTGTATGTAGGAGTGTGTGAGGTGTGTGATAGGTGTGGGGGTGTTGTGTGTGTGCAGGTGTTTGTGAGAGTGTGTGATAAGTGTAGGTGTGTGTGTGTGTGTCTGTGTGTAGGAGTGTGTGAGTGTGTGTGATAAGTGTGTGTATGTGTTTGTGTGTAGGAGTGTGTGATTGAGTGCTATAAGTGTGGGGGTGTGGGTGTGTGTAAAAGTGTGTGAGGGTGTGTGATAAGTTTTGGTGTTTGTGTGTGTGTCGGAGTGTGTGGGTGTGTGTGATAAGTGTGGGGGTGTGTGTGTGTGTAGGAGTGCGTGGGTGTGTGTGATAAGTGTGTGTGTGTGTGTGTGTGTGTGTGTGTGTGTGTGTGTAGGAGTGTGTGAGTGTGTGTGATAAGTGTAGATGTGTGTGTGTGTGTAGGAGTTCGTGAGCGTGTGTGATAAGTGTGTGTGTGTGTGTAGGAGTGTGTGATGATGTGTGATAAGTGTGGGGTGTGTGTCTGTGTATAGGAGTGTGTCAGGATGTGTGATAAGTGTGGGTGTGTGTGTGTGTGTAGGAGTGTGTGAGTGTGTGTGATAAGTGTGGGGTGTGTGTGTGTGTGTAGGAGTGTGTGAGGGAGTTTGATAAGTGTGGGGTGTGTGTGTGTGTGTAGGAGTGTGTGAGGCTGTATGATAAGTGTGGGTGTGTGTGTGTTTGGGAGTGTGTGAGCATGTGTGATAAGTGTGTGTGTGTGTGTAGGTGTGTGTGAGGGTGTGTGATAAGTGTGGGGTGTGTGTCTGTGTGTAGGAGTGTGTGAGGGTGTGTGATAAGTGTGGGTGTGTGTGTGTGTAGGAGTGTGTGAGGATGTGTGATAAGTGTAGGAGTGTGTGAGGGTGTGTGATAAGTGTGGGTGTGTGTGTGTGTGTAGGAGTGTGTGAGGGTGTGTGATAAGTGTGGGGGTGTGTGTGTGTAGGAGTGTGTGAGCGTGTGTGATAAGTGTGGGGTTGTGTGTGTGTGTGTGTGTGTGTAGGAGTGTGTGAGTGTGTGTGATAAGTGTGGGGGTGTGTGTGTAAAAGTGTGTGAGGGTGTGTGATAAGTGTGGGGGTGTGTGTGTGTGTGTGTAGGAGTGTGTGAGTGTGTGTGATAAGTGTGTGTGTGTGTGTGTAGGAGTGTGTGAGTGTGTGTGATAAGTGTGGGTGTGTGTGTGTGTGTGTAGGAGTGTGTGAGTGTGTGTGATAAGTGTCGGGGTGAGTGTGTGTGGGTAGGAGTGTGTGAGCGTGTGTGATAAGTGTGGGGGTGTGTGTGTGTAGGAGTGTGTGAGGGTGTGTGATAATTGTGTGTGTGTGTGTATGTGTGTCGAAGTGTGTGAGGGTGTGTGATAAGTGTGGGGGTGTGTGTGTGTGTAAAAGTCTGTTAGGGTGTGTCATAAGTGTGGGTGTGTGTGTGTGTGTAGGAGTGTGTGAGTGTGTGTGATAAGTGTGGGTGTGTGTGTGTGTGTGTAGGAGTGTGTGAGTGTGTGTGATATGTGTTGTTGTGTGTGTGTGTGTAGGAGTGTGTGAGCGTGTGTGATAAGTCTGGGGGTGTGTGTGTGTAGGAGTGTGTGAGGGGTGTGGTGATAATTGTGGGTGTGTGTGTGTGTGTGTCGAAGTGTGTGAGTGTGTGTGATAAGTGTGGGTGTGTGTATGTAGGATGTGTGTGAGTGTGTTTGATATGTGTGGGTGTGTGTGTGTTTGTAGGAGTGTGTGAGGGTATGTGATAAGTGTGTGTGTGGCTGTGTGTGTAGGAGTGTCTGACCGTGTGTGATTAGTGTGGGGGTGGGGTGTTTGTGTGTGTAGGAGTGTGTGAGTTTGTGTGATATGTATGGGGGTGTGTGTTTATGTGTAGGAGTGTGTGAGGGTGTGTGATAAGTGTGGGTGTGTGTGTGAGTGTGTAGGAGTGTGTGAGTGGGTGTGATAAGTGTGTGTGTGGTTGTGTGTAGGAGTGTGTGAGGGTGTGTGATAAGTGTGGGGGTGTGTGTGTAGGAGTGTGTGAGAGTGTGTGATAAGTGTGGGTGTGTGTGTGTGTGTGTAGGAGTGTGTGAGGGTGTGTCATAAATGTGGGTGCGTCTGTGTGTGTGTGTGTGTGTAGGAGTGTGTGAGCGTGTGTGATAGGTGTGGGTGTGTGTGTGTGTTTACGAGTGTGTGAGGTTGTGTGATAAGTGTGGGTGTGTGTGTGTAGGAGTTTGTGAAACTGTGTGATATGTGTGGAGTTGTGTGTGTGTGTGTGTGTGTAGCAGTGTGTGAGTGTGTGTGATAAGTGTGGTGGTGTGTGTTTGTGTAGGATTGTGTGAGCGTTTGTGATAAGTGTGGGGGTGAGTGTGTGTGTGTAGGAGTGTGTGAGCGTGTGTGATGTGTTTGTGTGTGTGTGTGTGTACGTGTAGGAGTGTGTGATTGTGTGTGATAAGTGTGGGTGTGTGTGTATGTGTAGGAGTGTGTGAGTGTGTGTGATAAGTGGGTGTGTGTGTGTGTGTAGGAGTGTTTGAGCGTGTGTGATAAGTTTTTGGGGTGTGTGTGTATGTGTTGGAGTGTGTGAGGGTGTGTGATACGTGTGGGTGTCTGTGTGTGTGTGTAGGAGTGTGTGAGGATGTGTGATAAGTGTGGGGGTGTGTGTGTGTAGGAGTGTGTGTGATAAGTGTGGGTGTGTGTGTGTGTAGGAGTGTGTGAGGGTTTGTGATAAGTGTGGGGTTGTGTGTGTAGGAGTGTGTGAAGGTGTGTGATAAGTGTGGGTGTGTGTGTGTGTAGGAGTGTGTGAGGGTGTGTGATAAGTGTGGGGATGTGTGTGTAGGAGTGTGTGAGGGTGTGTGACATATGTGGCTGTGTGTGTGTGTGTGTAGGAGTGTGTGAGGGTGTGTGATAAGTGTGGGGGCGTGTGTGTGTGTGTGTAGGAGTCTCTGAGTGTTTGTGATAATTGAGTGTGTGTGTGTGTGTGTGTGTGTATGTGTGTATGTGCGTGTGTGTGATAAGTGTGGGGTGTGTGTGTGTGTCTAGGAGTGTGTGATAAGTGTGGGTGTGTGTGTGTTTGGGTGTGTGTGAGCGTGTGTGATAACTGTGGGGGTGAGTGTGTGTTTGTAGGAGTGTGTGAGCGTGTGGGATAAGTGTGGGCATGTGTGCGTGTGTGTAGGAGTGTGTGAGCGTGTGTGATAAGTGTATGTGTGTGTGTGTAGGAGTGTGTAAGCGGTGTGATAAGTGTGGGGGTGTGTGAGTGTAGGAGTGTGAGAGCATGTGTGATAAGTGTGGGGTTCTGTGCCTGTGTGTAGGAGTGTGTGAGCGTGTGCGATAAGAGAGTGTGTGTGTGTGTGTGTGTGTGTGTGTGTGTAGGAGTGTGAGAGCATGTGTGATAAGTTTGGGGGTGTGTGCGTGTAGGAGTGTGTGAGGATGTGTGATAAGTGTGGGTGTGTGTGTGTGTGTAGGAGTTTGTGTGTGAGGGCGATAAGTGTGGGGGTGTGGGTGTGTGTAAAAGTGTTTGAGGGTGCGTGATAAGTGTTGGTGTGTGTGTGTGTGTAGGAGTGTGTGAGCGTGTGTGATAAGTGTGGGTGTGTGTTTGTGTGTAGGAGTGTTTGAGTGTGTGTGATAAGTGTGGGTGTGTTTGTGTGTGTGTAAAAGTGTGTGAGGGTGTGTGATAAGTGTGGGTGTTTGTGTGTGTGTAGGAGTGTGTGAGGGTGTGTGATAAGTGTGGTGGTGTGTGTGTGTAGGAGTGTGTGAGTGTGTGTGTTAAGTGTGTGTGTGTGTGTGTGTGTGTGTGTGTGTAGGAGTGTGTGAGGATGTGTGATAAGTATGGGGGTGTCTGTGTATGTGTAGGAGTGTGTGAGGGTGTGTGATATGTGTTGGTGAGTGTGTGTAGGAGTGTGTGAGGGTGTGTGATAAGTGTGGGTGTGTGTGTGTGTGTAGGAGTGTGTGAGGGTGTGTGATAAGTGTGGGTGTGTGTGTGTAGGAGTGTGTGAGGGTGTGTGATAAGTGTGCGGGTGTTTGTGTAGGAGAGTGTGAGTTTGTGTGATAAGTGTGTGTGTGTGTGCGTAGGAGTGTATGAGCATGTGTGATAAGTGTGGGTGTGTGTGTGTGTAGGAGTGTGTGAGGGTGTGTGATAAGTGTGGGGGCGTGTGTGTGTGTGTGTAGGAGTGTCTGAGTGTTTGTGATAATTGAGTGTGTGTGTGTGTGTGTGTGTGTATGTGTGTATGTGCGTGTGTGTGATAAGTGTGGGGTGTGTGTGTGTTTGGGTGTGTGTGAGCGTGTGTGATAACTGTGGGGGTGAGTGTGTGTTTGTAGGAGTGTGTGAGCGTGTGGGATAAGTGTGGGCATGTGTGCGTGTGTGTAGGAGTGTGTGAGCGTGTGTGATAAGTGTATGTGTGTGTGTGTAGGAGTGTGTAAGCGTGTGTGATAAGTGTGGGGGTGTGTGAGTGTAGAAGTGTGAGAGCATGTGTGATAAGTGTGGGGATCTGTGCCTGTGTGTAGGAGTGTGTGAGCGTGTGCGATAAGAGAGTGTGTGTGTGTGTGTGTGTGTGTGTAGGAGTGTGAGAGCATGTGTGATATTTTGGGGGTGTGTGCGTGTAGGAGTGTGTGAGGATGTGTGATAAGTGTGGGTGTGTGTGTGTGTGTGTAGGAGTTTGTGTGTGAGGGCGATAAGTGTGGGGGTGTGGGTGTTTGTAAAAGTGTTTGGGGGTGCGTGATAAGTGTTGGTGTGTGTGTGTGTGTGTGTGTAGGAGTGTGTGAGCGTGTGTGATAAGTGTGGGGGTGTGTGTGTGTATAGGAGTGTGTGGGTGTTTGTGATAAGTGTGGGTGTGTGTGTGTGTGTAGGAGTGTGTGAGTGTGTGTGATATGTGTGGGTGTGTGTCTAGGAGTGTGTGAGGGTGTGATAAGTGTGTGTGCGGCTGTGTGTGTAGGAGTGTGCGAGCGTGTGTGATAAGTGTGTGGTTGTGTGTGTGTGTAGGAGTTATTGAGCGTGTGTGATAAGTGTGCGTGAGTGTGTGTGTGTGTAGGAGTTTGTGAGGGTGTGTGATAAGTGTGGGTGTGTGTGTGTGTGTAGGTGTGTGTGAGGGTGTGTGATAAGTGTGGGGTGTGCGTGTGTGTAGGAGTGTGTGAGGGCGTGTGATAAGTGTAGGTGTGTGTATTTGTGTGTAGGAGTGTGTGAGGGTGTGTGATAAGTGTAGGTGTGTGTGTGTGAGTGTAGGAGTGTGTGAGTGTATGTGATAAGTGTGGGTGTGTGTGTGTGTGTAGGCGTGCGTGACGGATTGTGATAAGTGTGTGTGTGTGTGTGTGTGTAGGAGTGTGTGAGGGTGTGTGATAGGTGTGGGGGTGTGTGTGTGTGCAGGTGTTTGTGAGCGTGTGTGATAAGTGTGGGTGTGTGTGTGTGTGTGTGTAGGAGTGTGTGAGGGTTTGTGATAAATGTGAGTGTGTGTGTGTGTGTGTGTGTAGGAGTGTGTGAGGGTGTGTGATAAGTGTGGGGGGCGTGTGTGTGTCTGTAGGAGTGTGTGAGTGTGTGGGATAATTGTGCGTGTGTGTGTGTGCCTGTGCGTGATGAGTGTGTGTGAGGGTGTGTGATAAGTGAGTGTGTGTGTGTAGGAGTCTGTGAGTGTGTGTGATAAGTGTGTGTATGTGTTTGTGTGTAGGAGTGTGTGAGTGAGTGTGATAAGTGTGGGGGAATTGGTGTGTGTAAAAGTGTGTGAGGGTGTGTGATAAGTTTTGGTGTGTGTGTGTGTGTAGGAGTTTGTGAGGGTGTGTGATAAGTGTGGGTGTGTGTGTGTGTGTAGGTGTGTGTGAGGGTGTGTGATAAGTGTGGGGTGTGTGTGTGTGTAGGAGTGTGTGAGGGCGTGTGATAAGTGTGGGCGTGTGTTTTTGTGTGTAGGAGTGTGTGAGGGTGTGTGATAAGTGTAGGTGTGTGTGTGTGTGAGTGTAGGAGTGTGTGAGTGTGTGTGATAAGTGTGGGGTGTGTGTGTGTGTGTTGGAGTATCTGAGTGTGTGTGATAAGTGTGGGTGTGTGTGTGTGTGTGTGTGTGTAGGAGTGCGTGAGGGTTTGTGATAAGTGTGGGTGTGTGTGTGTGTATGTAGGAGTGTGTGAGGGTGTGTGATAGGTGTGGGGGTGTGTGTGTGTGCAGGTGTTTGTGAGAGTGTGTGATAAGTGCAGGTGTGTGTGTGTGTGTCTGTGTGTAGGAGTGTGTGAGTGTGTGTGATAAGTGTGTGTATGTGTTTGTGTGTAGGAGTGTGTGATGGAGTGCGATAAATGTGGGGGTGTGGGTGTGTGTAAAAGTGTGTGAGGGTGTGTGATAAGTTTTGGTGTTTGTGTGTGTGTCGGAGTGTGTGGGGGTGTGTGATAAGTGTGGGTGTGTGTGTGTGTGTAGGAGTGTGTGGGTGTGTGTGATAAGTGTGTGTGTGTGTGTGTGTGTGTGTGTAGGAGTGTGTGAGTGTGTGTGATAAGTGTAGATGTGTGTGTGTGTGTAGGAGTTATTGAGCGTGTGTGATAACTGTGCGTGAGTGTGTGTGTGTGTGTGTGTGTAGGAGTGTGTGATGGTGTGTGCTAAGTGTGGGGGTGTGTGTTTGTGTAGGAGTGTGTGGGTGTGTGTGATAAGTGGGGGTGTTTGTGTGTGTGCAGGAGTGTGTGAGTGTGTGTGATAAGTGTGGGTGTGTGTGTGTGTGTAG
The DNA here is from genome assembly GCF_017639515.1 of Carcharodon carcharias. NCBI lineage: Eukaryota > Metazoa > Chordata > Chondrichthyes > Lamniformes > Lamnidae > Carcharodon > Carcharodon carcharias. The sequence goes on along the minus strand of NC_054507.1, from coordinate 7,692,416 downwards.
GAGTTATTGAGCGTGTGCGATAAGTGTGCGTGAGTGTGTGTGTGTGTGTAGGAGTGTGTGATGGTGTGTGATAAGTGTGGGGGTGTATGTGTGTGTAGGTGTGTGTGAGGGTGTGTGATAAGTGTGGGGTGTGTGTGTGTGTGTAGGAGTCTGTGAGGGTGTGTGATAAGTGTGCGTGTGTGTGTGTCTGTAGGTGTGTGTGAGGGTGTGTGATAAGTGTGGGGTGTGGGTGTGTGTGTAGGAGTGTGTGAGGGTGTGTGATAAGTGTGGGTGTGTGTGTGTGTGTGTAGGAGTGTGTGAGGGTGTGTGATAAGTGTAGGTGTGTGTGTGTGTAGGAGTGTGTGAGGGTGTGTGATAAGTGTGGGGTGTGTGTGTGTGTAGGATTGTGTGAGGGTGTGTGATAAGTGTGGGTGGGTGTGTGTGTGTGTAGGAGTGTGTGAGGGTGTGTGATAAATGTGAGTGTGTGTGTGTGTAGGAGTATGTGAGGGTGTGTGATAAGTGTGGGGGCGTGTGTGTGTGTAGGAGTGTGTGAGTGTGTGAGATAATTGTGGGTGTGTGTGTGTGCATGTGCGTGATAAGTGTGTGTGAGGGTGTGTGATAAGTGTGTGTGTGTGTGTGTAGGAGTGTGTGAGTGTGTGTGATAAGTGTGGGTGTGTGTGTGTGTGTGTATAGGAGTGTGTAGGAGTGTTTGTGATAAGTGTGCGGCTGTGTGTGTAGGAGTGTGTGAGGGTGTGTGATAAGTGTGGGGGTGTGTGTGTGTAGGAGTGTGTGAGGGTCTGTGATAAGTTTGGGTGTGTGTGTGAGTGTGTGTAGGAGTTTGTGAGTGTGTGTGGTAAGTGTGGGTGTGAGTGTGTGTGTGTGTGTGTAGGAGTGTGTGGGCGTGTGTGATAAGTGTGGGGGTGTGTGTGTGTAGGAGTGTGTGAGGGTGTGTGATAAGTGTGGGTGTGAGTGTGTGTGTGTGTGTTGGAGTTTGTGAGTGTGTGTGATAAGTGTGGGTGTGTGTGTGTGTGTGTGTAGGAATGTGTGAGCGTGTGTGATAAGTGTGGGGGTGAGTGTGTGTGTGTGCAGGAGTGTGTGAGCGTGTGTGACATGTTTGGGGGTGTGTGAGTGTAGGTGTTTGTGAGCGTGTGTGATAAGTGTGGGGATGTGTGCGTGTGTGTAGGAGTGTGTGAGCGTGTGTGATAAGTGTGGGTGTGTGTGTGTGTTTAGGAGTGTGTGAGCGTGTGTGATAAGTGTGGGTGTATGTGTGTGTAGGAGTGTGTGAGCGTGTGTGATAAGTGTGGGGGTGTGTGTGTGTGTGTAGGATTGTGTGAGTGTGTGTGATAAGTGTGGGGGTGTGTGTGTGTGTAAAAGTGTGTGAGGGTGTGTGATAAGTGTGGGGGTGTGTGTGTGTGTGTAGGAGTGTGTGAGTGTGTGTGATAAGTGTGGGTGTGTGTGTGTGTGTGTGTGTAGGAGTGTGTGAGTGTGTGTGATAAGTGTGGGTGTGTGTGTGTGTGTGTGTGTGTGTAGGAGTGTGTGAGTATGTGTGATATGTGTTGTTGTGTGTGTGTGTGTAGGAGTGTGTGAGCGTGTGTGATAAGTCTGGGGGTGTGTGTGTGTAGTAGTTTGTGAAAGTGTGTGATAAGTGTGGGGATGTGTGCGTGGGTGTAGGAGTGTGTGAGCGTGTGTGATAAGTGTAGGTGTGTGTGTGTGTGTAGGAGTGTTTGAGGGTGTGTGATAAGTGTGGGTGAATGTGTGTGTAGGAGTGTGTGAGCATGTGTGATAAGTGTGGGGGTGTGTGTGTGTGTAGGATTGTGTGAGTGTGTGTGATAAGTGTGGGGGTGTGTGTTTGTGTAAAAGTGTGTGAGGGTGTGTGATAAGTGTGGGTGTGTGTGTGTGTGTGTGTAGGAGTGTGTGAGTGTGTGTGATAAGTGTGTGTGTGTGTGTGTGTGTGTAGGAGTGTGTGAGTGTGTGTGATAAGTGTGGGTGTGTGTGTGTGTAGGAGTGTGTGAGTGTGTGTGATATGTGTTGTTGTGTGTGTGTCTGTAGGAGTGTGTGAGCGTGTGTGATAAGTCTGGGGGTGTGTGTGTGTAGGAGTGTGTGAGGGTGTGTGATAATTGTGGGTGTGTGTGTGTGTGTGTCGAAGTGTGTGAGTGTGTGTGATAAGTGTGGGTGTGTGTGTGTGTGTAGGAGTTCGTGAGTGTGTGTGATAAGTGTGGGTGTGTGTATGTAGGATGTGTGTGAGTGTGTTTGATATGTGTGGGTGTGTGTGTGTTTGTAGGAGTGTGTGAGGGTATGTGATAAGTGTGTGTGTGGCTGTGTGTGTAGGAGTGTCTGACCGTGTGTGATAAGTGTGGGGGGGGGGTGTTTGTGCGTGTAGGAGTGTGTGAGTTTGTGTGATATGTATGGGGGTGTGTGTTTATGTGTAGGAGTCTGTGAGGGTATGTGATAAGTGTGGGGGTGTGTGTGTAGGAGTGTGTGAGAGTGTGTGATAAGTGTGAGTGTGTGTGTGTGTGTGTGTAGGAGTGTGTGAGGGTGTGTGATAAGTGTAGGTGTGTCTGTGTGTGAGTGTAGGAGTGTGTGAGTGTATGTGATAAGTGTGGGTGTGTGTGTGTGTGTGTGGGAGTGCGTGACGGATTGTGATAAGTGTGGGTGTGTGTGTGTGTGTAGGAGTGTGTGAGGGTGTGTGATAGGTGTGGGGGTGTGTGTGTGTGCAGGTGTTTGTGAGCGTGTGTGATAATTGTGGGTGTGTGTGTGTGTGTGTGTGTGTAGGAGTGTGTGAGGGTTTGTGATAAATGTGAGTGTGTGTGTGTGTGTGTGTGTGTAGGAGTGTGTGAGGGTGTGTGATAAGTGTGGGGGGCGTGTGTGTGTCTGTAGGAGTGTGTGAGTGTGTGGGATAATTGTGCGTGTGTGTGTGTGCCTGTGCGTGATGAGTGTGTGTGAGGGTGTGTGATAAGTGAGTGTGTGTGTGTAGGAGTCTGTGAGTGTGTGTGATAAGTGTAGGTGTGTGTGTGTGTGTCTGTGTGTAGGAGTGTGTGAGTGTGTGTGATAAGTGTGTGTATGTGTGTGTGTGTAGGAGTTTGTGAGGGTGTGTGATAAGTGTGGGTGTGTGTGTGTGTAGGTATGTGTGAGGGTGTGTGATAAGTGTGGGGTGTGTGTGTAGGAGTGTGTGAGGGCATGTGATAAGTGTGGGTGTGTGTTTTTGTGTGTAGGAGTGTGTGAGGGTGTGTGATAAGTGTAGGTGTGTGTGTGTGTGAGTGTAGGAGTGTGTGAGTGTGTGTGATAAGTGTGGGGTGTGTGTGTGTGTGTGTTGGAGTATGTGAGTGTGTGTGATAAGTGTGGGTGTGTGTGTGTGTGTGTGTGTGTAGGAGTGCGTGAGGGTTTGTGATAAGTGTGGGTGTGTGTGTGTGTGTATGTAGGAGTGTGTGAGGGTGTGTGATAGGTGTGGGGGTGTGTGTGTGTGCAGGTGTTTGTGAGAGTGTGTGATAAGTGTAGGTGTGTGTGTGTGTGTCTGTGTGTAGGAGTGTGTGAGTGTGTGTGATAAGTGTGTGTATGTGTTTGTGTGTAGGAGTGTGTGATTGAGTGCTATAAGTGTGGGGGTGTGGGTGTGTGTAAAAGTGTGTGAGGGTGTGTGATAAGTTTTGGTGTTTGTGTATGTGTCGGAGTGTGTGAGTGTGTGTGATAAGTGTGGGGGTGTGTGTGTGTGTAGGAGTGTGTGGGTGTGTGTGATAAGTGTGTGTGTGTGTGAGTGTGGGTGTGTGTGTGTGTGTAGGAGTGTGTGAGGGTGTGTGATAAGTGTGGGGGGCGTGTGTGTGTCTGTAGGAATGTGTGAGTGTGTGGGATAATTGTGCGTGTGTGTGTGTGCCTGTGTGTGATGAGTGTGTGTGAGGGTGTGTGATAAGTGAGTGTGTGTGTGTAGGAGTCTGTGAGTGTGTGTGATAAGTGTAGGTGTGTGTGTGTGTGTCTGTGTGTAGGAGTGTGTGAGTGTGTGTGATAAGTGTGTGTATGTGTGTGTGTGTAGGAGTTTGTGAGGGTGTGTGATAAGTGTGGGTGTGTGTGTGTGTAGGTATGTGTGAGGGTGTGTGATAAGTGTGGGGTGTGTGTGTGTGTAGGAGTGTGTGAGGGCGTGTGATAAGTGTGGGTGTGTGTTTTTGTGTGTAGGAGTGTGTGAGGGTGTGTGATAAGTGTAGGTGTGTGTGTGTGTGAGTGTAGGAGTGTGTGCGTGTGTGTGATAAGTGTGGGGTGTGTGTGTGTGTGTGTTGGAGTATGTGAGTGTGTGTGATAAGTGTGGGTGTGTGTGTGAGTGTGTGTGTGTGTGTGTAGGAGTGCGTGAGGGTTTGTGATAAGTGTGGGTGTGTGTGTGTGTGTATGTAGGAGTGTGTGAGGGTGTGTGATAGGTGTGGGGGTGTGTGTGTGTGCAGGTGTTTGTGAGAGTGTGTGATAAGTGTAGGTGTGTGTGTGTGTGTCTGTGTGTAGGAGTGTGTGAGTGTGTGTGATAAGTGTGTGTATGTGTTTGTGTGTAGGAGTGTGTGATTGAGTGCTATAAGTGTGGGGGTGTGGGTGTGTGTAAAAGTGTGTGAGGGTGTGTGATAAGTTTTGGTGTTTGTGTGTGTGTCGGAGTGTGTGGGTGTGTGTGATAAGTGTGGGGGTGTGTGTGTGTGTAGGAGTGCGTGGGTGTGTGTGATAAGTGTGTGTGTGTGTGTGTGCGATAAGTGTGTGTGTGTAGGAGTGTGTGAGTGTGTGTGATAAGTGTAGATGTGTGTGTGTGTGTAGGAGTTATTGAGCGTGTGTGATAAGTGTGCTTGAGTGTGTGTGTGTGTGTAGGAGTGTGTGATGGTGTGTGATAAGTGTGGGGGTGTGTGTTTGTGTAGGAGTGTGTGAGTGTGTGTGATAAGTGTGGGTGTGTGTGTGTGTGTAGGAGTTATTGAGCGTGTGTGATAAGTGTGCGTGAGTGTGTGTGTGTGTGTTTGTAGGAGTGTGTGATGGTGTGTGATAAGTGTGGGGGTGTATGTGTGTGTAGGTGTGTGTGAGGGTGTGTGATAAGTGTGGGGTGTGTGTGTGTGTTTGGGAGTGTGTGAGGGTGTGTGATAAGTGTGCGTGTGTGTGTGTGTGTAGGTGTGTGTGAGGGTGTGTGATAAGTGTGGGGTGTGGGTGTGTGTGTAGGAGTGTGTGAGGGTGTGTGATAAGTGTGGGTGTGCGTGTGTGTGTGTAGGAGTGTGTGAGGGTGTGTGATAAGTGTAGGTGTGTGTGAGGGTGTGTGATAAGTGTAGGGGTGTGTGTGTGTGTAGGAGTGTTTGAGGGTGTGTGATAAGTGTGGGTGTATGTGTGTGTAGGAGTGTGTGAGCGTGTGTGATAAGTGTGGGTGTGTGTGTGTGTGTGTGTGTGTGTGTGTAGGATTGTGTGAGTGTGTGTGATAAGTGTGGGGGTGTGTGTGTAAAAGTGTGTGAGGGTGTGTGATAAGTGTGGGGGTGTGTGTGTGTGTGTGTAGGAGTGTGTGAGTGTGTGTGATATTTGAGTGTGTGTGTGTGTGTGTAGGAGTGTGTGAGTGTGTGTGATAAGTGTGGGTGTGTGTGTGTGTGTGTAGGAGTGTGTGAGTGTGTGTGATATGTGTTGTTGTGTGTGTGTCTGTAGGAGTGTGTGAGCGTGTGTGATAAGTCTGGGGGTGTGTGTGTGTAGGAGTGTGTGAGGGTGTGTGATAATTGTGGGTGTGTGTGTGTGTGTGTCGAAGTGTGTGAGGGTGTGTGATAAGTGTGGGGGTGTGTGTGTGTGTTAAAGTCTGTTAGGGTGTGCCATAAGTGTGGGTGTGTGTGTGTGTGTAGGAGTGTGTGAGTGTGTGTGATAAGTGTGGGTGTGTGTGTGTGTGTGTAGGAGTGTGTGAGTGTGTGTGATATGTGTTGTTGTGTGTGTGTCTGAAGGAGTGTGTGAGCGTGTGTGATAAGTCTGGGGGTGTGTGTGTGTAGGAGTGTGTGAGGGTGTGTGATAATTGTGGGTGTGTGTGTGTGTGTGTGTCGAAGTGTGTGAGTGTGTGTGATAAGTGTGGGTGTGTGTATGTAGGATGTGTGTGAGTGTGTTTGATATGTGTGGGTGTGTGTGTGTTTGTAGGAGTGTGTGAGGGTATGTGATAAGTGTGTGTGTGGCTGTGTGTGTAGGAGTGTCTGACCGTGTGTGATAAGTGTGGGGGTGGGGTGTTTGTGTGTGTAGGAGTGTGTGAGTTTGTGTGATATGTATGGGGGTGTGTGTTTATGTGTAGGAGTGTGTGAGGGTGTGTGATAAGTGTGGGTGTGTGTGTGAGTGTGTAGGAGTGTGTGAGTGGGTGTGATAAGTGTGTGTGTGGTTGTGTGTAGGAGTGTGTGAGGGTGTGTGATAAGTGTGGGGGTGTGTGTGTAGGAGTGTGTGAGGGTGTGTCATAAATGTGGGTGCGTCTGTGTGTGTGTGTGTGTGTAGGAGTGTGTGAGCGTGTGTGATAGGTGTGGGTGTGTGTGTGTGTTTACGAGTGTGTGAGGTTGTGTGATAAGTGTGGGTGTGTGTGTGTGTAGGAGTTTGTGAGCGTGTGTGATATGTGTGGGGGTGTGTGTGTGTGTGTGTTTGTGTAGGAGTGTGTGAGTGTGTGTGATAAGTGTGGTGGTGTGTGTGTGTGTAGGAGTGTGTGAGGGTGTGTGATAAGTGTGGGTGTGTGTGTGTAGCAGTGTGTGAGCGTGTGTGATGTGTTTGTGTGTGTGTGTGTGTACGTGTAGGAGTGTGTGATTGTGTGTGATAAGTGTGGGTGTGTGTGTATGTGTAGGAGTGTGTGAGTGTGTGTGATAAGTGGGTGTGTGTGTGTGTGTAGGAGTGTTTGAGCGTGTGTGATAAGTTTTTGGGGTGTGTGTGTATGTGTTGGAGTGTGTGAGGGTGTGTGATACGTGTGGGTGTCTGTGTGTGTGTGTAGGAGTGTGTGAGGGTGTGTGATAAGTGTGGGGGTGTGTGTGTGTAGGAGTGTGTGTGATAAGTGTGGGTGTGTGTGTGTGTAGGAGTGTGTGAGGGTTTGTGATAAGTGTGGGGTTGTGTGTGTAGGAGTGTGTGAAGGTGTGTGATAAGTGTGGGTGTGTGTGTGTGTAGGAGTGTGTAAGGGTGTGTGATAAGTGTGGGGATGTGTGTGTAGGAGTGTGTGAGGGTGTGTGACATATGTGGCTGTGTGTGTGTGTGTGTAGGTGTGTGTGAGTGTGTGTGATAAGTGTGGGTGTGTGTGTTTGTGTGTGCAGGAGTGTGTGAGCATGTGTGATAATTTTGGGTGAGTGTGTGTGTGTGTAGGAGTGTGTGAGCGTGTGTGATAAGTGTGGGTGTGTGTGTGTGTGTAGGTGTGTGTGAGTGTGTGTGATAAGTGTGGGTGAGTGTGTGTGTGTGTAGGTGTGTGTGAGTGTGTGTGTGTGTGTGTGCTACGTGTGGGTGAGTGTGTGTGTGTAGGAGTGTGTGAGGGTGTGTGATAAGTGTGGGTGCATGTGTGTGTAGGAGTGTGTGAGGGTGTGTGATAAGTCTGGGGGTGTGTGTGTGTAGGAGTGTGTGAGGGTGTGTGATAATTGTGGGTGTGTGTGTGTGTGTGTCGAAGTGTGTGAGTGTGTGTGATAAGTGTGGGTGTGTGTATGTAGGATGTGTGTGAGTGTGTTTGATATGTGTGGGTGTGTGTGTGTTTGTAGGAGTGTGTGAGGGTATGTGATAAGTGTGTGTGTGGCTGTGTGTGTAGGAGTGTCTGACCGTGTGTGATAAGTGTGGGGGTGGGGTGTTTGTGTGTGTAGGAGTGTGTGAGTTTGTGTGATATGTATGGGGGTGTGTGTTTATGTGTAGGAGTGTGTGAGGGTGTGTGATAAGTGTGGGTGTGTGTGTGAGTGTGTAGGAGTGTGTGAGTGGGTGTGATAAGTGTGTGTGTGGTTGTGTGTAGGAGTGTGTGAGGGTGTGTGATAAGTGTGGGGGTGTGTGTGTAGGAGTGTGTGAGAGTGTGTGATAAGTGTGGGTGTGTGTGTGTGTGTGTAGGAGTGTGTGAGGGTGTGTCATAAATGTGGGTGCGTCTGTGTGTGTGTGTGTGTAGGAGTGTGTAAGCGTGTGTGATAGGTGTGGGTGTGTGTGTGTGTTTACGAGTGTGTGAGGTTGTGTGATAAGTGTGGGTGTGTGTGTGTAGGAGTTTGTGAGCGTGTGTGATATGTGTGGGGGGGTGTGTGTGTGTTTGTGTAGGAGTGTGTGAGTGTGTGTGATAAGTGTGGTGGTGTGTGTGTGTGTAGGAGTGTGTGAGGGTGTGTGATAAGTGTGGGTGTGTGTGTGTAGCAGTGTGTGAGCGTGTGTGATGTGTGTGTGTGTGTGTGTGTGTGTACGTGTAGGAGTGTGTGATTGTGTGTGATAAGTGTGGGTGTGTGTGTATGTGTAGGAGTGTGTGAGTGTGTGTGATAAGTGGGTGTGTGTGTGTGTGTAGGAGTGTTTGAGCGTGTGTGATAAGTTTTTGGGGTGTGTGTGTATGTGTTGGAGTGTGTGAGGGTGTGTGATACGTGTGGGTGTCTGTGTGTGTGTGTAGGAGTGTGTGAGGATGTGTGATAAGTGTGGGGGTGTGTGTGTGTAGGAGTGTGTGTGATAAGTGTGGGTGTGTGTGTGTGTAGGAGTGTGTGAGGGTTTGTGATAAGTGTGGGGTTGTGTGTGTAGGAGTGTGTGAAGGTGTGTGATAAGTGTGGGTGTGTGTGTGTGTGTAGGAGTGTGTGAGGGTGTGTGATAAGTGTGGGGATGTGTGTGTAGGAGTGTGTGAGGGTGTGTGACATATGTGGCTGTGTGTGTGTGTGTGTAGGTGTGTGTGAGTGTGTGTGATAAGTGTGGGTGTGTGTGTTTGTGTGTGCAGGAGTGTGTGAGCATGTGTGATAATTTTGGGTGAGTGTGTGTGTGTGTAGGAGTGTGTGAGCGTGTGTGATAAGTGTGGGTGTGTGTGTGTGTGTAGGTGTGTGTGAGTGTGTGTGATAAGTGTGGGTGAGTGTGTGTGTGTGTAGGTGTGTGTGAGTGTGTGTGTGTGTGTGCTACGTGTGGGGTGAGTGTGTGTGTGTAGGAGTGTGTGAGTGTGTGGGATAAGTGTGAGGGTGTGTGTGTGAGTGGGCGTGTGTGAGCGTGTGTGATAAGTTTGGATGTGCGTGTCTGTGTTTAGGATTGTGTGACTGTTTGTGATAAGTGTGGGTGTGTATGTGTGTGTGTGTAGGAGTGTGTGAGTGTGTGTGATAAGTGTGGGTGTGTGTGTGTGTGTGTGTGTGTGTGTAGGAGTGTGTGAGGGTGTGTGATAAGTGTGGGTGTGTGTGTGTGTAGGAGTGTGTGAGGGTGTGTGATAAGTGTGGGTGTGTGTGTGTGTAGGAGTTTGTGAGCGTGTGTGATAAGTCTGGGTGAGTGTGTGTGTGTGTGTAGGAGTGTGTGAGTGTTTGTGATAAGTGTGGGGGTGTGTGTGTGTAGGAGTGTGTGAGGTTGTGTGATAAGTGTGGGGGTGTGTGTGTGTGTAGGAGTGTGTGAGGATGGGTGATAAGTGTTGGTGTGTGTGTGTAGGAGTGTGTGAGTGTTTGTGATAAGTTTGGAGGTGTGTGTGTGTGTGTAGGAGTGTGTGAGGGTGTGTGATAATTGTGTGGGTGTGTGTGTGTAGGAGTGTGTGAGGGCATGTGATAAGTGTGGGTGTGTGTAGGAGTGTGTGAGTGTGTGTGATAAGTGTGGGTGTGTGTGTTTGTCTGTGTGTAGGAGTGTGTGAGGGTGTGTGATAAGTGTGGGGGTGTGTGTGTGTGTAGGCGTGTGTGGGAGTGTGTGATAATTGTGGGGGTGTGTGTGTGTGTGTGTGTGTGTTGGAGTGTCTGAGTGTGTGTGATAAGTGTGGGTGTGTGTGTGTGTGTGTAGGAGTTTGTGAGAGTGTGTGATGAGTGTGGGTGTGTGTGTGTGAGTAGGAGTGTGTGAGTGTGTGTGATAATTGTGGGTGTGTGTGTGTAGGAGTGTGTGAGGTTTTGTGATGAGTGTGGGTGTGTGTGTGTGTGTTGGAGTGTGTGAGCGTTTGTGATATGTTTGGGCGTGTGTGTGTGTTGGAGTGTGTGATCGTGTATAATAAGAGTGGGGCTGTGAGTGTGTGTAGGAGTGTGTGAGTGTTTGTGATAATTGTGGGTGTGTGTGTGTGTGTGTAGGAGTGTGTGAGCGTGTGTGATAATTTTGAGTGTGTGTGTGTGTGTGTGTGTGGGTGTGTGTGTGTGGGGGGGAGTATGTGTGTGTGTGTGTCTGTGTGTGTGTGTCTTTGTGTGGTGTGTGTGTGTGGGGGTGTGTGTGTGTGTGGGCTGTGTGTGTGTGGGGGTGTGTGTGTGTGTGGGGGGGTGTGTGTGTGTGTGTCTGTGTGTGTGGTGCGTGTGTGGGAGTGTGTGTGTGTGTGGGCTGTGTGTGTGTGTGTGTGTGTCTGTGTGTTTGTAGGTAGGTGTCAGTGGGTGTTTGCTGTGTCAATGTAAGTTGGGACACTGTGGCTTTGCCTGGTGCACTCACTCACCTCCCTGACAGGACAGTGTATCTGAGCGTACCATTCCTGGCAGTACAGACACACCTGGATACCCTGACCAATGAACAAGAAAACCCACATCATGATGTTCCAGACAGGACTCTTTCTGTTGTCATTGAAAATGAAATTGAAAAAAACTGGAAAAGAAAGGACACAACGCTGCTAAAGTGATGAACACAATGCACAGAGCACAATTCAAGCAGAAGGTGACAATTCAGCCCATCATATTTCATTCATCCACTCGGAAAGGCCCTACATTTGCCCCAACACGATCATCCAATTGTTTTAGAAATGGTCGCAGTGGCTCCCCCAGTTCCCCATGGTCACCCCTCTGTCCAGGAGTATACACCATTACCCCATGTGTAGATCACTCTTTGTGAAGAATCTCCTTACACATGTTTGACCGCATGACCCATTGTCACAATCTCAGAACTTAACTAACAGCTATATTTAAACTTGACCTTTCCCAACCCAGCAAAAATCTTGCATATCTTGAAAATAATTTGTCAGTAACTAACTGAATGTCAGGATTCCACTGACTCTTCATAAGTCAGGCCTCTGACATTGAGAAACTGGACACGGTGATCAAGGTGGGACTGAAACAGAACTGGACACAGTGCTCAAGTTCGGACTGAAAAAGAACTGGACACAGTGTACAAGGTGGGACTGAAACAGAACTGGACACAATGCTCAAAATGGGAGTGAAACAGAACTGGACACAGTTCTCAAGGTGGGGCTGAAACAGAAATGGACACAGTGCTCAAGATGGGACTGAAACAGAACTGGACACAGTGCTCAAGTTCGGACTGAAACAGAACTGGACAGAGTGTTCAAGGTGGGACTGAAACAGAACTGGGCACAGTGATCAACATGGGACTGAAACAGAACTGGACACTGTGTTCAAGGCCGGACTGAAACAGAACAGGACACTGTGCTCAAGTGGGATTGGAAAAGAACTGGACACAGTGATCAAGGTGGGACTGAAATAGAACTGGACACAGTGCTCATGGTGGGATTAAAAAAGAACTGGACAGAGTGTTCAAGTTGGGACTGAAACAGAACTGGACACAGTGCTCAAGGTGGGTCTGAAAAAGAACTGGACACAGTGCTCAAGGTGCGACTGAAACAGAACAGGACACAGTATTCAAGGTGGGACTGAAAAAGAACAGGACACAGTGTTCAAGGTGGGATTGAAACAGAACTGGAAACAGTGCTCAAGGTGAGACTGAAACAGAACAGGACACAGAGAACAAGGTGGGACTGAAACAGAACTGGACACAGTGTTCAAGATAGGTCTGAAACAGAACTGGACACATTGTTCAAGGTAGGTCTGAATCAGAACTGGACACATTGTGCAAGGTTGGACTGATACAGAACTGGCCACAGTGTTCAAGGTGGGATTGAAAGAGAACTGGACAATGCTTAAGGTGGGAGTGAAACTGAACTGGACACAGTGCTCAAGGTGGGACTGAAACAGAACTGGACACAGTGTTCAAGCTGGGAATGAAGCAGAACTGGACACAGAGCTCAAGATGGGATTTAAACAGAACTGGAAACAGAGCACAAGGTGGGACTGAAACAGAACTGGACACAGTGTTAATGTGGGACTGAAACAGAACTGGACACAGGATTCAAGGTGGAACTGAAACACAACTGGACAGAGTGCTCCAGGTGGGATTAAAAGAGAACTCGACACAATGCTCAACATGGGACTGAAACAGAAGTGGACACTGTGTTCAAGGCCAGACTGAAAAAGAACAGGACACTGTGCTCAAGTGGGATTGGAACAGAACTGAACACAGTGCTCAAGGTGGGACTGAAATAGAACTGGACACAGTGCTCAAGGTGGGATTAAAAAAGAACTGGACAGAGTGTTCAAGTTGGGTCTGAAACTGAACTGGACACAGTGCTCAAGGTGGGTCTGAAAGAGAACTGGACACAATGCTCAAGGTGCGACTGAAACAGAACTGGACACAGTATTCAAGTTGGGATTGAAACAGAACAGGACACAGTGTTCAAGGTGGGATTGAAACAGAACTAGAAACAGTGTTCAAGGTGAGACTGAAACAGAACTGGACAGAGTGCTCAAGGTGGGACTGAAACAGAACTGGACACAGTGCTCAAATTCGGACTGAAAAAGAACTGGACACAGTGTACAAGGTGGGACTGAAACAGAACTGGACACAATGCTCAAAATGGGAGTGAAACAGAACTGGACACAGTTCTCAAGGTGGGGCTGAAACAGAAATGGACACAGTGCTCAAGATGGGACTGAAACAGAACTGGACACAGTGTTCAAGGTGGGACTGAAACAGAACTGGACACAGAGCACAAGGTAGGACTAAAACAGAACTGGACACAGTGTTCAAGGTGGAACTGAAACACAACTGGACAGAGTGCTCCAGGTGGGATTAAAAGAGAACTCGACACAATGCTCAACATGGGACTGAAACAGAAGTGGACACTGTGTTCAAGGCCAGACTGAAACAGAACAGGACACTGTGCTCAAGTGGGATTGGAACAGAACTGAACACAGTGCTCAAGGTGGGACTGAAATAGAACTGGACACAGTGCTCAAGGTGGGATTAAAAAAGAACTGGACAGAGTGTTCAAGTTGGGTCTGAAACTGAACTGGACACAGTGCTCAAGGTGGGTCTGAAAGAGAACTGGACACAATGCTCAAGGTGCGACTGAAACAGAACTGGACACAGTATTCAAGTTGGGATTGAAACAGAACAGGACACAGTGTTCAAGGTGGGATTGAAACAGAACTAGAAACAGTGCTCAAGGTGAGACTGAAACAGAACTGGACAGAGTGCTCAAGGTGGGACTGAAACAGAACTGGACACAGTGCTCAAGTTCGGACTGAAAAAGAACTGGACACAGTGTACAAGGTGGGACTGAAACAGAACTGGACACAATGCTCAAAATGGGAGTGAAACAGAACTGGACACAGTTCTCAAGGTGGGGCTGAAACAGAAATGGACACAGTGCTCAAGATGGGACTGAAACAGAACTGGACACAGTGTTCAAGGTGGGACTGAAACAGAACTGGACACAGAGCACAAGGTAGGACTAAAACAGAACTGGACACAGTGTTCAAGGTGGGACTGAAACAGAACATGACACAGTTCTTAAGGTGGGTCTGAAACAGAACTGGACACAGAGCTCAAGTTCGGACTGAAAAAGAACTGGACACAGTGTTCAAGGTGGGACTGAAACAGAACAGGGCACAGTGCTCAAGGTTGCACTGAAACAGAACTGGACAGAGTGCTCCATGTGAGATTAAAAGAGAACTCGACACAATGCACAACATGGGACTGAAACAGAACTGGACACTGTGTTCAAGGCCGGACTGAAACAGAACAGGACACTGTGCTCAAGTGGGATTGGAACAGAACTGGACGCAGTGCTCAAGGTGGGATTAAAAAAGAACTGGACAGAGTGTTCAAGTTGGGTCTGAAACTGAACTGGACACAATGCTCAAGGTGGGACTGAAACAGAACTGGACACAGTGCTCAAGGTGTGACTGAAACAGAACTGGACACGGTATTCAAGGTGGGACTGAAACAGAACTGGAAACAGTGCTCAAGGTGAGACTGAAACAGAACAGGACACAGTACTCAAGGTGGGACTGAAACAGAACTGGACACAGAGAACAAGGTGGGAATGAAACAGAACTGGACACAGTGTTCAAGATGGGTCTGAAACAGAACTGGACACAATTGTTCAAGGTAGGTCTGAAACAGAACTGGACACATTGTGCAAGGCTGGACTGAAACAGAACTGGCCACAGTGTTCAAGGTGGGATTGAAAGAAAACTGGACACTGTTTAAGGTGGGAGTGAAACTGAACTGGACACAGTGCGCAAGGTGGGACTGAAACAGAACAGGACACAGTGTTAAAGGTGGGACTGAAACAGAACTGGACACAGTGTTCAAGGTGGGAATGAAGCAGAACTGGACACAGAGCTCAAGGTGGGATTTAAACAGAACTGGAAACAGAGCACAAGGTGGGACTGAAACAGAAGTGGACACAGTGTTAATGTGGGACTGAAACAGAACTGCACACAGAGCTCAAGGTAGGACTAAAACAGAACTGGACACAGTGTTCAAGGTGGGACTGAAAAAGAACTGGACAAAGTGCTAAAGGTGGGTCAGAAACACAACTGGACAGAGTGCTCGAGGTGGGATTAAAACAGAACTTGACACAATTCTCAACATGGGACTGAAACAGAACTGGACACTGTGTTCAAGGCGGGACTAAAACAGAACAGGACACTGTGCTCAAGTGGGATTGGAACAGAACTGGACACAGTGCTCAAGGTGGGACTGAAACAGAACAGAACACTGTGCCCAAGGTGATATTAAAACAGAACTGGACAGAGTGTTCATGTTGGGTCTGAAACTGAACTGGACACAGTGCTCAAGGTGGGACTGAAAGAGAAGTGGACACAGTGCTCAAGGTGGGACTGAAACAGAACTGGACACAGTATTCAAGGTGGGACAGAAACAGAACTGGACATAGTGCTCAAGGTGGGACTGAAACAGAACAGGACACAGTGTTCAAGGTGGGAATGAAACAGAACTGGAAACAGTGCTGAAGGTGAGAGTGAAACAGACCAGGACACAGTGCTCAAGGTCGGAGTGAAGAAGAACTGGACACAGTGTTCAAGTTGGGACTGAAAGAGAACAGGACACAGTACTCAAGGTGGGACTGAAACAGAACTGGACACAGTGCTCAAGGTGGGACTGAAACAGAACTGGACACAGTGCTCAAGGTGGGACTGAAACAGAACTGGACACAGTGCTCAAGGTGGGACTGAAACAGAACTGGACACAGTACGCACGGTGGGATTGAAACAGAACTGGACATATTGTGCAAGTTTGGACTGAAACAGAATTGGCCACAGTGTTCAAGGTGGGATTGAAACAGAACTGGACACTGTTGAAGGTGCAAGTGAAACTGAACTGCACACAGTGCTCAAGGTGGGACTGAAGCACAACTGGACACAGTGTTAAAGGTGGGACTGAAACAGAACTGGACACAGTGCTCAAGGTGGGACTGAAACAGAACTGGACACAGTGCTCAAGGTGGGTCCGAAACAGAACTGGACACAGTGCTGAAGGTGGGACTGAAACACAACAGGACACAGATCGCAAGGTGGGAATAAAACAGAAATTGACACAGTGCTCAAGGTGGGACTGAAAAAGACCAGGACACAGTGCTCAAGTTGGGTCTGAAATAGAAATGGACAGAGTGTTCAAGGTGGGACTGAAACAGAACTGGACACACTGCTCAAAATGGGACTGAAACAGAACTGGACACAGATCTCAAGGTGGGGCTGAAACAGAAATGGACACAGTGCTCAAGGTGGGTCTGAAACAGAACTGGACACAGTGCTCAAGTTCGGACTGAAACAGAACTGGACAGAGTGTTCAAGGTGGGACTGAAACAGAACTGGGCACAGTGATCAACATGGGACTGAAACAGAACTGGACACTGTGTTCAAGGCCGGACTGAAACAGAACAGGACACTGTGCTCAAGTGGGATTGGAAAAGAACTGGACACAGTGCTCAAGGTGGGACGGAAATAGAACTGGACACAGTGCTCACGGTGGGATTAAAAAAGAACTGGACAGAGTGTTCAAGTTGGGTCTGAAACAGAACTGGACACAGTGCTCAAGGTGGGTCTGAAAAAGAACTGGACACAATGCTCAAGGTGGGACTGAAACAGAACTGGACACAGTGCTCAAGGTGCGACTGAAACAGAACAGGACACGGTATTCAAGGTGGGACTGAAAAAGAACAGGACACAGTGTTCAAGGTGGGATTGAAACAGAACTGGAAACAGTGCTCAAGGTGAGACTGAAACAGAACAGGACACAGTGCTCAAGGTGGGACTGAAACAGAACTGGACACAGTACGCACGGTGGGACTGAAACAGAACTGGACATATGTGCAAGGTTGGACTGAAACAGAATTGGCCACAGTGTTCAAGGTGGGATTGAAACAGAACTGGACACTGTTTAAGGTGCAAGTGAAACTGAACTGCACACAGAGCTCAAGGTGGGACTGAAGCACAACTGGACACAGTGCTCAAGGTGGGTATGAAACAGAACTGGACACAGTGCTCAAGGTGGGTCCGAAACAGAACTGGACACAGTGCTGAAGGTGGGACTGAAACAGAACTGGACACTGTGCTCCAGGTGGGATTGAAACAGAACAGAATGCAGTGCTCAAGGTGGGTCTGAAACAGAACTGAAAGCAGTGTTCAAGGTGGGTCTGAAACAGAACTGGTCACAGTGCTCCAGGAGGGATTGAAACAGAACTGGTCACAGTGCTCAAGGTGGGACTGAAACAGAACTGGACACAGTGCTCCAGGTGAGATTGAAACAGAACTGAAGGCAGTGCTCAAGGTGGGACTGAAGCAGAACTAGACACAGTGCTCAAGGTGGGTCTGAAACAGAACTGGACTCAGTGCTCCAGGTGGGACTGAAACAGAACTGGACACAGTGCTCCAGGTGGGATTCAAACAGAACTGGACACAGTGCTCAATGTGGGACTGAAACTGAAATTGACAAAGTGCACAAGGTGGGACTGAAACAGAAATGGACACAGTGCTCAAGGTGGGTTTGAAATAGAACTGGTAACTGTGCTCAAGGTGGGACTGAAACAGAACTGGACACAGTGCTCAGGGGGGGACTGAAACAGAACTGGACACACTGTTCAAGGTGGAATTAAAACAGATCGGTTTACAGTGCTCAAGGTGGGACTGAAACAGAACTGGACACAGTGCTCAAGGCGGGTCTGAAAAAGAACTGGACACAATGCTCAAGGTGGGACTGAAACAGAACTGGACACAGTGCTCAAGGTGCGACTGAAACAGAACAGGACACAGTATTCAAGGTGGGACTGAAAAAGAACAGGACACAGTGTTCAAGGTGGGATTGAAACAGAACTGGAAACAGTGCTCAAGGTGAGACTGAAACAGAACAGGACACAGTGCTCAAGGTCGCAGTGAAAAAGAACTGGACACAGTGTTCAAGTTGGGACTGAAAGAGAACAGGACACAGTACTCAAGGTGGGACTGAAACAGAACTGGACACAGAGAACAAGGTGGGAATGAAACAGAACTGGACACAGTGTTCAAGATGGGTCTGAAACAGAACTGGACACATTGTTCAAGGTAGGTCTGAATCAGAACTGGACACATTGTGCAAGGTTGGACTGATACAGAACTGGCCACAGTGTTCAAGGTGGGATTGAAAGAGAACTGGAAACTGTTTAAGGTGGGAGTGAAACTGAACTGGACACAGTGCTCAAGGTGGGACTGAAACAGAACTGGACACAGTGTTCAAGCTGGGAATGAAGCAGAACTGGACACAGAGCTCAAGATGGGATTTAAACAGAACTGGAAACAGAGCACAAGGTGGGACTGAAACAGAAGTGGACACAGTGTTAATGTGGGACTGAAACAGAACTGGACACAGGGTTCAAGGTGGAACTGAAACACAACTGGACACAGTGTTCAAGGTGGGACTGAAACAGAGCTGGGCACAGTGCTCAAGGTGGGACGGAAACAGAACTGGACAGAGTGCTCCAGGTGGGATTAAAAGAGAACTAGACACAATGCTCAACATGGGACTGAAACAGAAGTGGACACTGTGTTCAAGGCCAGACTGAAACAGAACAGAACACTGTGCTCAGGTGGGATTGGACCAGAACTGAACACAGTGCTCAAGGTGGGATTAAAAAAGAACTGGACAGAGTGTTCAAGTTGGGTCTGAAACTGAACTGGACACAGTGCTCAAGGTGGGTCTGAAAGAGAACTGGACACAATGCTCAAGGTGGGACTGAAACAGAACTGGACACAGTGCTCAAGGTGCGACTGAAACAGAACTGGACACAGTATTCAAGGTGGGATTGAAACAGAACAGGACACAGTGTTCAAGGTGGGATTGAAACAGAACTGGAAACAGTGCTCAAGGTGGGACTGAAACAGAACTGGACACAGTGCTCAAGGCGGGTCTGAAAAAGAACTGGACACAATGCTCAAGGTGGGACTGAAACAGAACTGGACACAGTGCCCAAGGTGTGACTGAAACAGAACAGGACACAGTATTCAAGGTGGGACTGAAAAAGAACAGGACACAGTGTTCAAGGTGGGATTGAAACAGAACTGGAAACAGTGCTCAAGGTGAGACTGAAACAGAACAGGACACAGTGCTCAAGGTCGCAGTGAAAAAGAACTGGACACAGTGTTCAAGTTGGGACTGAAAGAGAACAGGACACAGTACTCAAGGTGGGACTGAAACAGAACTGGACACAGAGAACAAGGTGGGAATGAAACAGAACTGGACACAGTGTTCAAGATGGGTCTGAAACAGAACTGGACACATTGTTCAAGGTAGGTCTGAATCAGAACTGGACACATTGTGCAAGGTTGGACTGATACAGAACTGGCCACAGTGTTCAAGGTGGGATTGAAAGAGAACTGGAAACTGTTTAAGGTGGGAGTGAAACTGAACTGGACACAGTGCTCAAGGTGGGACTGAAACAGAACTGGACACGGTGTTCAAGCTGGGAATGAAGCAGAACTGGACACAGAGCTCAAGATGGGATTTAAACAGAACTGGAAACAGAGCACAAGGTGGGACTGAAACAGAAGTGGACACAGTGTTAATGTGGGACTGAAACAGAACTGGACACAGGGTTCAAGGTGGAACTGAAACACAACTGGACACAGTGTTCAAGGTGGGACTGAAACAGAGCTGGGCACAGTGCTCAAGGTGGGACGGAAACAGAACTGGACAGAGTGCTCCAGGTGGGATTAAAAGAGAACTAGACACAATGCTCAACATGGGACTGAAACAGAAGTGGACACTGTGTTCAAGGCCAGACTGAAACAGAACAGGACACTGTGCTCAGGTGGGATTGGACCAGAACTGAACACAGTGCTCAAGGTGGGATTAAAAAAGAACTGGACAGAGTGTTCAAGTTGGGTCTGAAACTGAACTGGACACAGTGCTCAAGGTGGGTCTGAAAGAGAACTGGACACAATGCTCAAGGTGGGACTGAAACAGAACTGGACACAGTGCTCAAGGTGCGACTGAAACAGAACTGGACACAGTATTCAAGGTGGGATTGAAACAGAACAGGACACAGTGTTCAAGGTGGGATTGAAACAGAACTGGAAACAGTGCTCAAGGTGGGACTGAAACAGAACTGGACACAGTGCTCAAGGCGGGTCTGAAAAAGAACTGGACACAATGCTCAAGGTGGGACTGAAACAGAACTGGACACAGTGCCCAAGGTGTGACTGAAACAGAACAGGACACAGTATTCAAGGTGGGACTGAAAAAGAACAGGACACAGTGTTCAAGGTGGGATTGAAACAGAACTGGAAACAGTGCTCAAGGTGAGACTGAAACAGAACAGGACACAGTGCTCAAGGTCGCAGTGAAAAAGAACTGGACACAGTGTTCAAGTTGGGACTGAAAGAGAACAGGACACAGTACTCAAGGTGGGACTGAAACAGAACTGGACACAGAGAACAAGGTGGGACTGAAACAGAACTGGACACAGTGTTCAAGATGGGTCTGAAACAGAACTGGACACATTGTTCAAGGTAGGTCTGAATCAGAACTGGACACATTGTGCAAGGTTGGACTGATACAGAACTGGCCACAGTGTTCAAGGTGGGATTGAAAGAGAACTGGAAACTGTTTAAGGTGGGAGTGAAACTGAACTGGACACAGTGCTCAAGGTGGGACTGAAACAGAACTGGACACAGTGTTCAAGCTGGGAATGAAGCAGAACTGGACACAGAGCTCAAGATGGGATTTAAACAGAACTGGAAACAGAGCACAAGGTGGGACTGAAACAGAAGTGGACACAGTGTTAATGTGGGACTGAAACAGAACTGGACACAGGGTTCAAGGTGGAACTGAAACACAACTGGACACAGTGTTCAAGGTGGGACTGAAACAGAGCTGGGCACAGTGCTCAAGGTGGGACGGAAACAGAACTGGACAGAGTGCTCCAGGTGGGATTAAAAGAGAACTAGACACAATGCTCAACATGGGACTGAAACAGAAGTGGACACTGTGTTCAAGGCCAGACTGAAACAGAACAGGACACTGTGCTCAAGTGGGATTGGACCAGAACTGAACACAGTGCTCAAGGTGGGATTAAAAAAGAACTGGACAGAGTGTTCAAGTTGGGTCTGAAACTGAACTGGACACAGTGCTCAAGGTGGGTCTGAAAGAGAACTGGACACAATGCTCAAGGTGGGACTGAAACAGAACTGGACACAGTGCTCAAGGTGCGACTGAAACAGAACTGGACACAGTATTCAAGGTGGGATTGAAACAGAACAGGACACAGTGTTCAAGGTGGGATTGAAACACAACTGGAAACAGTGCTCAAGGTGAGACTGAAACAGAACTGGACAGAGTGCTCAAGGTGGGACTGAAACAGAACTGGACACAGTGCTCAAGTTCGGACTGAAAAAGAACTGGACACAGTGTACAAGGTGGGACTGAAACAGAACTGGACACAATGCTCAAAATGGGAGTGAAACAGAACTGGACACAGTTCTCAAGGTGGGGCTGAAACAGAAATGGACACAGTGCTTAAGATGGGACTGAAACAGAACTAGACACAGTGTTCAAGGTGGGACTGAAACAGAACTGGACACAGAGCACAAGGTAGGACTAAAACAGAACTGGACACAGTGTTCAAGGTGGGACTGAAACAGAACATGACACAGTGCTTAAGGTGGGTCTGAAACAGAACTGGACACAGAGCTCAAGTTCGGACTGAAAAAGAACTGGACACAGTGTTCAAGGTGGGACTGAAACAGAACAGGGCACAGTGCTCAAGGTTGCACTGAAACAAAACTGGACAGAGTGCTCCATGTGGGATTAAAAGAGAACTCGACACAATGCACAACATGGGACTGAAACAGAACTGGACACTGTGTTCAAGGCCGGACTGAAACAGAACAGGACACTGTGCTCAAGTGGGATTGGAACAGAACTGGACACAGTGCTCAAGGTGGGATTAAAAAAGAACTGGACAGAGTGTTCAAGTTGGGTCTGAAACTGAACTGGACACAATGCTCAAGGTGGGACTGAAACAGAACTGGACACAGTGCTCAAGGTGTGACTGAAACAGAACTGGACACGGTATTCAAGGTGGGACTGAAACAGAACTGGAAACAGTGCTCAAGGTGAGACTGAAACAGAACAGGACACAGTGCTCAAGGTCGGAGTGAAAAAGAACTGGACACAGTGATCAAGTTAGGACTGAAAGAGAACAGGACACAGTACTCAAGGTGGGACTGAAACAGAACTGGACACAGAGAACAAGGTGGGAATGAAACAGAACTGGACACAGTGTTCAAGATGGGTCTGAAACAGAACTGGACACAATTGTTCAAGGTAGGTCTGAAACAGAACTGGACACATTGTGCAAGTTGGACTGAAACAGAACTGGC
This sequence comes from Carcharodon carcharias, assembly GCF_017639515.1. NCBI lineage: Eukaryota > Metazoa > Chordata > Chondrichthyes > Lamniformes > Lamnidae > Carcharodon > Carcharodon carcharias. The sequence continues at coordinate 7,670,424 of NC_054507.1, read as the reverse complement.
CACAGTGTTCAAGGTGGGATTGAAAGAAAACTGGACACTGTTTAAGGTGGGAGTGAAACTGAACTGGACACAGTGCGCAAGGTGGGACTGAAACAGAACAGGACACAGTGTTAAAGGTGGGACTGAAACAGAACTGGACACAGTGTTCAAGGTGGGAATGAAGCAGAACTGGACACAGAGCTCAAGGTGGGATTTAAACAGAACTGGAAACAGAGCACAAGGTGGGACTGAAACAGAAGTGGACACAGTGTTAATGTGGGACTGAAACAGAACTGCACACAGAGCTCAAGGTAGGACTAAAACAGAACTGGACACAGTATTCAAGGTGGGACTGAAAAAGAACTGGACAAAGTGCTAAAGGTGGGTCAGAAACACAACTGGACAGAGTGCTCGAGGTGGGATTAAAACAGAACTTGACACTATTCTCAACATGGGACTGAAACAGAACTGGACACTGTGTTCAAGGCGGGACTAAAACAGAACAGGACACTGTGCTCAAGTGGGATTGAAACAGAACTGGACACAGTGCTCAAGGTGGGACTGAAACAGAACAGAACACTGTGCCCAAGGTGATATTAAAACAGAACTGGACAGAGTGTTCATGTTGGGTCTGAAACTGAACTGGACACAGTGCTCAAGGTGGGACTGAAAGAGAAGTGGACACAGTGCTCAAGGTGGGACTGAAACAGAACTGGACACAGTATTCAAGGTGGGACAGAAACAGAACTGGACATAGTGTTCAAGGTGGGACTGAAACAGAACAGGACACAGTGTTCAAGGTGGGAATGAAACAGAACTGGAAACAGTGCTGAAGGTGAGAGTGAAACAGACCAGGACACAGTGCTCAAGGTCGGAGTGAAGAAGAACTGGACACAGTGTTCAAGTTGGGACTGAAAGAGAACAGGACACAGTACTCAAGGTGGGACTGAAACAGAACTGGACACAGTGTTCAAGCTGGGAATGAAGCAGAACTGGACACAGTGCTCAAGGTGGGTATGAAACAGAACTGGACACAGTGCTCAAGGTGGGACTGAAACAGAACTGGACACAGTGCTCAAGGTGGGTCCGAAACAGAACTGGACACAGTGCTGAAGGTGGGACTGAAACACAACAGGACACAGATCTCAAGGTGGGAATAAAACAGAAATTGACACAGTGCTCAAGGTGGGTCTGAAACAGAATTGGACACAATGCTGAAGGTGGGTATGAAACAGAACTGGACACTGTGCTCCAGGTGGGATTGAAACAGAACAGAACGCAGTGCTCAAGGTGGGTCTGAAACAGAACTGGTCACCGTGCTCAAGCTGGGACTGAAACAGAACTGGACACAGTGATCAAGGTGGGACTGAAACAGAACTGGACACAGTGCTCCAGGTGGGATTGAAACAGAACTGGACACAGTGCTCAATGTGGGACTGAAACTGAAATGGACAAAGTGCACAAGGTGGGACTGAAACAGAAATGGACACAGTGCTCAAAGTGGGACTGAAACAGAACTGGACACAGTGCTCAAGGTGGGACTGAAACAGAAATGGACACAGTGCTCAAGGTGGGTCTGAAACAGAAATGGACACAGTGCTGATGGTGGGTCTGAAACAGAACTGGAGACAGTGCTCAAAGTCGGACTGAATCAGAACTGGACACAGTGCTCAAGGTGGGACTGAAATACAACTGGACAAAGAACTCAAGGTGGGTTTGAAACATACATGGACATTGTGTTCAAGGTGGGATTGAAACAGAACTGGACACATTGCTCAAGGTGTGACTGAAACAGAACTGGACGCAGCATTCAAATTGTTACTGAAACAGTTTTGGACACCGTGCTCAAGGTTGGACTGAAACAGAATTAGACACAGTGCTCAAGGTGGGATTAAAACCGAACTGGACACAGTGCTCATGGTGGGACTGAAACAGAACTGGACACACTGTTCAAGGTGGAATTAAAACAGATCTGTTCACAGTGCTCAAGGTGGGACTGAAACAGAACTGGACACGGTACTCAAGGCGGGTCTGGAACAGAACAGGTCACAGAGTTCAAGGTGGGATTGAAACAGAACTGGACATAATGTTCAAGGTTCGGCTGAAACAGAACAGGACACAGTGCTCAAGATGAGATTGAAACAGAACTGGACACAATGCTCAAGGTGGGTTTGAAATAGAACTGGTAACTGTGCTCAAGGTGGGACTGAAACAGAACTGGACACAGTGCTCAGGGTGGGACTGAAACAGAACTGGACACACTGTTCAAGGTGGAATTAAAACAGATCGGTTCACAGTGCTCAAGGTGGGACTGAAACAGAACTGGACACAGTACTCAAGGCGGGTCTGGAACAGAACAGGTCACAGTGTTCAAGGTGGGATTGAAACAGAACTGGACACAATGTTCAAGGTTCGGCTGAAACAGAACAGGACACAGTGTTCAAGATGTGATTGAAACAGAACTGGACACAATGCTCAAGGTGGGTTTGAAATAGAACTGGACACTGTGCTCAAGGTGGGACTGAAACAGAACTGGACACAGTGCTGAAGGTGGGACTGAAACACAACTGGACACAGATCTCAAGGTGGGTCTGAAACAGAATTGGACACAATGCTGAAGGTGTGTCCGAATCAGAACTGGACACAGTGTTCAAGGTGAGATTTAAACAGACATGGACACTGTGTTCAAGGTGGGATTGAAACAGAACTGGACACAGTCTTCAAGGTGGGACTGAAAAAGAACTGGAAACAGAGCTCAAGATGGCTCTGGAACAGAAAAGGTCACAGTGTTCAAGGTGGGACTGAAACAGAACTGGACACAATGCTCAAGGTGGGACGGAAACAGAACTGGAAACACTGTTCAAGGTGGAATTAAAACAGATCTGTTCACAGTGCTCAAGGTGGGACTGAAACAGAACTGGACACAGTGCTCAAGGCGGGTCTGGAACAGAACAGGTCACAGTGTTCAAGGTGGGATTGAAACAGAACTGGACACAATGTTCAAGGTGCGACTGAAACAGAACAGGACACAGTGTTCAAGATGTGATTGAAACAGAACTGGACACAATGCTCAAGGTGGGTTTGAAATAGAACTGGACACTGTGCTCAAGGTGGGACTGTAACAGAAGTGGACACAATGCTCAGGGTGGGACTGAAACAGAACTGGACACAATGCTGAAGGTGGGACTGAAACGCAACTGGACACAGATCTCAAGGTGGGTCTGAAACAGAATTGGACACAATGCTGAAGGTGGGTCTGAAACAGAACTGGACACAGTGTTCAAGGTGGGATTGAAACAGACATGGACACTGTGTTCAAGGTGGGATTGAAACAGAACTGGACACAGTCTTCAAGGTGGGATTGAAACAGAACTGAACGCAGTGCTCAAGGTGGGTCTGAAACAGAACTGAAAGCAGTGCTCAAGGTGGGTCTGAAACAGAACTGGACACAGTGCTCAATGTGGGACTGAAACTGAACTGGACGCAATGTTCAAGATGGGATTGAAACAGAACTGGACACAGTGCTCAAGGTGGAACGGAAATTGAACTGGACACGGGACAAGGAGGGTCTGAAATAGCACTGGACACAGTGTTCAAGTTGGGAATTAAAAAGAACTGGAGACAGTGCTCAAGGTGGGTCTGAAACAGAACTGGACACTGTGCTCAAGGTGGGACTGAAACAGAACTGGATACAGTGCTGAAGGTGGGACTGAAACACAACTGGACACAGATCTCAAGGTGGGTCTGAAACAGAATTGGACACAATGCTGAAGGTGGGTCTGAATCAGAACTGGACACAGTGTTCAAGGTGAGATTTAAACAGACATGGACACTGTGTTCAAGGTGGGATTGAAACAGAACTGGACACAGAGCTCAAGATGGGATTTAAACAGAACTGGAAACAGAGCACAAGGTGGGACTGAAACAGAAGTGGACACAGTGTTAATGTGGGACTGAAACAGAACTGGACACAGGGTTCAAGGTGGAACTGAAACACAACTGGACACAGTGTTCAAGGTGGGACTGAAACAGAGCTGGGCACAGTGCTCAAGGTGGGACGGAAACAGAACTGGACAGAGTGCTCCAGGTGGGATTAAAAGAGAACTAGACACAATGCTCAACATGGGACTGAAACAGAAGTGGACACTGTGTTCAAGGCCAGACTGAAACAGAACAGGACACTGTGCTCAGGTGGGATTGGACCAGAACTGAACACAGTGCTCAAGGTGGGATTAAAAAAGAACTGGACAGAGTGTTCAAGTTGGGTCTGAAACTGAACTGGACACAGTGCTCAAGGTGGGTCTGAAAGAGAACTGGACACAATGCTCAAGGTGGGACTGAAACAGAACTGGACACAGTGCTCAAGGTGCGACTGAAACAGAACTGGACACAGTATTCAAGGTGGGATTGAAACAGAACAGGACACAGTGTTCAAGGTGGGATTGAAACAGAACTGGAAACAGTGCTCAAGGTGGGACTGAAACAGAACTGGACACAGTGCTCAAGGCGGGTCTGAAAAAGAACTGGACACAATGCTCAAGGTGGGACTGAAACAGAACTGGACACAGTGCCCAAGGTGTGACTGAAACAGAACAGGACACAGTATTCAAGGTGGGACTGAAAAAGAACAGGACACAGTGTTCAAGGTGGGATTGAAACAGAACTGGAAACAGTGCTCAAGGTGAGACTGAAACAGAACAGGACACAGTGCTCAAGGTCGCAGTGAAAAAGAACTGGACACAGTGTTCAAGTTGGGACTGAAAGAGAACAGGACACAGTACTCAAGGTGGGACTGAAACAGAACTGGACACAGAGAACAAGGTGGACTGAAACAGAACTGGACACAGTGTTCAAGATGGGTCTGAAACAGAACTGGACACATTGTTCAAGGTAGGTCTGAATCAGAACTGGACACATTGTGCAAGGTTGGACTGATACAGAACTGGCCACAGTGTTCAAGGTGGGATTGAAAGAGAACTGGAAACTGTTTAAGGTGGGAGTGAAACTGAACTGGACACAGTGCTCAAGGTGGGACTGAAACAGAACTGGACACAGTGTTCAAGCTGGGAATGAAGCAGAACTGGACACAGAGCTCAAGATGGGATTTAAACAGAACTGGAAACAGAGCACAAGGTGGGACTGAAACAGAACTGGACACAGTGTTAATGTGGGACTGAAACAGAACTGGACACAGGGTTCAAGGTGGAACTGAAACACAACTGGACACAGTGTTCAAGGTGGGACTGAAACAGAGCTGGGCACAGTGCTCAAGGTGGGACGGAAACAGAACTGGACAGAGTGCTCCAGGTGGGATTAAAAGAGAACTAGACACAATGCTCAACATGGGACTGAAACAGAAGTGGACACTGTGTTCAAGGCCAGACTGAAACAGAACAGGACACTGTGCTCAAGTGGGATTGGACCAGAACTGAACACAGTGCTCAAGGTGGGATTAAAAAAGAACTGGACAGAGTGTTCAAGTTGGGTCTGAAACTGAACTGGACACAGTGCTCAAGGTGGGTCTGAAAGAGAACTGGACACAATGCTCAAGGTGGGACTGAAACAGAACTGGACACAGTGCTCAAGGTGCGACTGAAACAGAACTGGACACAGTATTCAAGGTGGGATTGAAACAGAACAGGACACAGTGTTCAAGGTGGGATTGAAACACAACTGGAAACAGTGCTCAAGGTGAGACTGAAACAGAACTGGACAGAGTGCTCAAGGTGGGACTGAAACAGAACTGGACACAGTGCTCAAGTTCGGACTGAAAAAGAACTGGACACAGTGTACAAGGTGGGACTGAAACAGAACTGGACACAATGCTCAAAATGGGAGTGAAACAGAACTGGACACAGTTCTCAAGGTGGGGCTGAAACAGAAATGGACACAGTGCTTAAGATGGGACTGAAACAGAACTAGACACAGTGTTCAAGGTGGGACTGAAACAGAACTGGACACAGAGCACAAGGTAGGACTAAAACAGAACTGGACACAGTGTTCAAGGTGGGACTGAAACAGAACATGACACAGTGCTTAAGGTGGGTCTGAAACAGAACTGGACACAGAGCTCAAGTTCGGACTGAAAAAGAACTGGACACAGTGTTCAAGGTGGGACTGAAACAGAACAGGGCACAGTGCTCAAGGTTGCACTGAAACAAAACTGGACAGAGTGCTCCATGTGGGATTAAAAGAGAACTCGACACAATGCACAACATGGGACTGAAACAGAACTGGACACTGTGTTCAAGGCCGGACTGAAACAGAACAGGACACTGTGCTCAAGTGGGATTGGAACAGAACTGGACACAGTGCTCAAGGTGGGATTAAAAAAGAACTGGACAGAGTGTTCAAGTTGGGTCTGAAACTGAACTGGACACAATGCTCAAGGTGGGACTGAAACAGAACTGGACACAGTGCTCAAGGTCGGAGTGAAAAAGAACTGGACACAGTGATCAAGTTAGGACTGAAAGAGAACAGGACACAGTACTCAAGGTGGGACTGAAACAGAACTGGACACAGAGAACAAGGTGGGAATGAAACAGAACTGGACACAGTGTTCAAGATGGGTCTGAAACAGAACTGGACACAATTGTTCAAGGTAGGTCTGAAACAGAACTGGACACATTGTGCAAGTTGGACTGAAACAGAACTGGCCACAGTGTTCAAGGTGGGATTGAAAGAAAACTGGACACTGTTTAAGGTGGGAGTGAAACTGAACTGGACACAGTGCGCAAGGTGGGACTGAAACAGAACAGGACACAGTGTTAAAGGTGGGACTGAAACAGAACTGGACACAGTGTTCAAGGTGGGAATGAAGCAGAACTGGACACAGAGCTCAAGGTGGGATTTAAACAGAACTGGAAACAGAGCACAAGGTGGGACTGAAACAGAAGTGGACACAGTGTTAATGTGGGACTGAAACAGAACTGCACACAGAGCTCAAGGTAGGACTAAAACAGAACTGGACACAGTATTCAAGGTGGGACTGAAAAAGAACTGGACAAAGTGCTAAAGGTGGGTCAGAAACACAACTGGACAGAGTGCTCGAGGTGGGATTAAAACAGAACTTGACACTATTCTCAACATGGGACTGAAACAGAACTGGACACTGTGTTCAAGGCGGGACTAAAACAGAACAGGACACTGTGCTCAAGTGGGATTGAAACAGAACTGGACACAGTGCTCAAGGTGGGACTGAAACAGAACAGAACACTGTGCCCAAGGTGATATTAAAACAGAACTGGACAGAGTGTTCAAGTTGGGTCTGAAACTGAACTGGACACAGTGCTCAAGGTGGGACTGAAAGAGAAGTGGACACAGTGCTCAAGGTGGGACTGAAACAGAACTGGACACAGTATTCAAGGTGGGACAGAAACAGAACTGGACATAGTGTTCAAGGTGGGACTGAAACAGAACAGGACACAGTGTTCAAGGTGGGAATGAAACAGAACTGGAAACAGTGCTGAAGGTGAGAGTGAAACAGACCAGGACACAGTGCTCAAGGTCGGAGTGAAGAAGAACTGGACACAGTGTTCAAGTTGGGACTGAAAGAGAACAGGACACAGTACTCAAGGTGGGACTGAAACAGAACTGGACACAGTGCTCAAGGTGGGACTGAAACAGAACTGGACACAGTGCTCAAGGTGGGACTGAAACAGAACTGGACACAGTGCTCAAGGTGGGACTGAAACAGAACTGGACACAGTACGCACGGTGGGACTGAAACAGAACTGGACATATTGTGCAAGGTTGGACTGAAACAGAATTGGCCACAGTGTTCAAGGTGGGATTGAAACAGAACTGGACACTGTTTAAGGTGCAAGTGAAACTGAACTGCACACAGTGCTCAAGGTGGGACTGAAGCACAACTGGACACAGTGTTAAAGGTGGGACTGAAACAGAACTGGACACAGTGTTCAAGCTGGGAATGAAGCAGAACTGGACACAGTGCTCAAGGTGGGTATGAAACAGAACTGGACACAGTGCTCAAGGTGGGACTGAAACAGAACTGGACACAGTGCTCAAGGTGGGTCCGAAACAGAACTGGACACAGTGCTGAAGGTGGGACTGAAACACAACAGGACACAGATCTCAAGGTGGGAATAAAACAGAAATTGACACAGTGCTCAAGGTGGGTCTGAAACAGAATTGGACACAATGCTGAAGGTGGGTATGAAACAGAACTGGACACTGTGCTCCAGGTGGGATTGAAACAGAACAGAACGCAGTGCTCAAGGTGGGTCTGAAACAGAACTGGTCACCGTGCTCCAGCTGGGACTGAAACAGAACTGGACACAGTGATCCAGGTGGGACTGAAACAGAACTGGACACAGTGCTCCAGGTGGGATTGAAACAGAACTGGACACAGTGCTCAATGTGGGACTGAAACTGAAATGGACAAAGTGCACAAGGTGGGACTGAAACAGAAATGGACACAGTGCTCAAAGTGGGACTGAAACAGAACTGGACACAGTGCTCAAGGTGGGACTGAAACAGAAATGGACACAGTGCTCAAGGTGGGTCTGAAACAGAAATGGACACAGTGCTGATGGTGGGTCTGAAACAGAACTGGAGACAGTGCTCAACGTCGGACTGAATCAGAACTGGACACAGTGCTCAAGGTGGGACTGAAATACAACTGGACAAAGAACTCAAGGTGGGTTTGAAACATACATGGACATTGTGTTCAAGGTGGGATTGAAACAGAACTGGACACATTGCTCAAGGTGTGACTGAAACAGAACTGGACGCAGCATTCAAATTGTTACTGAAACAGTTTTGGACACCGTGCTCAAGGTTGGACTGAAACAGAATTAGACACAGTGCTCAAGGTGGGATTAAAACCGAACTGGACACAGTGCTCATGGTGGGACTGAAACAGAACTGGACACACTGTTCAAGGTGGAATTAAAACAGATCTGTTCACAGTGCTCAAGGTGGGACTGAAACAGAACTGGACACGGTACTCAAGGCGGGTCTGGAACAGAACAGGTCACAGAGTTCAAGGTGGGATTGAAACAGAACTGGACATAATGTTCAAGGTTCGGCTGAAACAGAACAGGACACAGTGCTCAAGATGAGATTGAAACAGAACTGGACACAATGCTCAAGGTGGGTTTGAAATAGAACTGGTAACTGTGCTCAAGGTGGGACTGAAACAGAACTGGACACAGTGCTCAGGGTGGGACTGAAACAGAACTGGACACACTGTTCAAGGTGGAATTAAAACAGATCGGTTCACAGTGCTCAAGGTGGGACTGAAACAGAACTGGACACAGTACTCAAGGCGGGTCTGGAACAGAACAGGTCACAGTGTTCAAGGTGGGATTGAAACAGAACTGGACACAATGTTCAAGGTTCGGCTGAAACAGAACAGGACACAGTGTTCAAGATGTGATTGAAACAGAACTGGACACAATGCTCAAGGTGGGTTTGAAATAGAACTGGACACTGTGCTCAAGGTGGGACTGAAACAGAACTGGACACAGTGCTGAAGGTGGGACTGAAACACAACTGGACACAGATCTCAAGGTGGGTCTGAAACAGAATTGGACACAATGCTGAAGGTGTGTCCGAATCAGAACTGGACACAGTGTTCAAGGTGAGATTTAAACAGACATGGACACTGTGTTCAAGGTGGGATTGAAACAGAACTGGACACAGTCTTCAAGGTGGGACTGAAAAAGAACTGGAAACAGAGCTCAAGATGGCTCTGGAACAGAAAAGGTCACAGTGTTCAAGGTGGGACTGAAACAGAACTGGACACAATGCTCAAGGTGGGACGGAAACAGAACTGGAAACACTGTTCAAGGTGGAATTAAAACAGATCTGTTCACAGTGCTCAAGGTGGGACTGAAACAGAACTGGACACAGTGCTCAAGGCGGGTCTGGAACAGAACAGGTCACAGTGTTCAAGGTGGGATTGAAACAGAACTGGACACAATGTTCAAGGTGCGACTGAAACAGAACAGGACACAGTGTTCAAGATGTGATTGAAACAGAACTGGACACAATGCTCAAGGTGGGTTTGAAATAGAACTGGACACTGTGCTCAAGGTGGGACTGTAACAGAAGTGGACACAATGCTCAGGGTGGGACTGAAACAGAACTGGACACAATGCTGAAGGTGGGACTGAAACGCAACTGGACACAGATCTCAAGGTGGGTCTGAAACAGAATTGGACACAATGCTGAAGGTGGGTCTGAAACAGAACTGGACACAGTGTTCAAGGTGGGATTGAAACAGACATGGACACTGTGTTCAAGGTGGGATTGAAACAGAACTGGACACAGTCTTCAAGGTGGGATTGAAACAGAACTGAACGCAGTGCTCAAGGTGGGTCTGAAACAGAACTGAAAGCAGTGCTCAAGGTGGGTCTGAAACAGAACTGGACACAGTGCTCAATGTGGGACTGAAACTGAACTGGACGCAATGTTCAAGATGGGATTGAAACAGAACTGGACACAGTGCTCAAGGTGGAACGGAAATTGAACTGGACACGGGACAAGGAGGGTCTGAAATAGCACTGGACACAGTGTTCAAGTTGGGAATTAAAAAGAACTGGAGACAGTGCTCAAGGTGGGTCTGAAACAGAACTGGACACTGTGCTCAAGGTGGGACTGAAACAGAACTGGATACAGTGCTGAAGGTGGGACTGAAACACAACTGGACACAGATCTCAAGGTGGGTCTGAAACAGAATTGGACACAATGCTGAAGGTGGGTCTGAATCAGAACTGGACACAGTGTTCAAGGTGAGATTTAAACAGACATGGACACTGTGTTCAAGGTGGGATTGAAACAGAACTGGACACAGTCTTCAAGGTGGGACTGAAAAAGAACTGGAAACAGAGCTCAAGATGGCTCTGGAACAGAAAAGGTTACAGTGTTCAAGGTGGGACTGAAACAGAACTGGACACAATGCTCAAGGTGGGACTGAAACAGAACTAGACACAGTGTTCAAGGTGGGACTGAAACAGAACTGGACACAATGCTCAAGGTGGGACGGAAACAGAACTGGAAACACTGTTCAAGGTGGAATTAAAACAGATCTGTTCACAGTGCTCAAGGTGGGACTGAAACAGAACTGGACACAGTACTCAAGGCGGGTCTGGAACAGAACAGGTCACAGAGTTCAAGGTGGGACTGAAACAGAACTGGACATAATGTTCAAGGTTCGGCTGAAACAGAACAGGACACAGTGCTCAAGATGAGATTGAAACAGAACTGGACACAATGCTCAAGGTGGGTTTGAAATAGAACTGGTAACTGTGCTCAGGGTGGGACTGAAACAGAACTGGACACACTGTTCAAGGTGGAATTAAAACAGATCGGTTCACAGTGCTCAAGGTGGGACTGAAACAGAACTGGACTCAGTACTCAAGGCGGGTCTGGAACAGAACATGTCACAGTGTTCAAGGTGGGACTGAAACAGAACTGGACACAATGTTCAAGGTTCGGCTGAAACAGAACAGGACACAGTGTTCAAGATGTGATTGAAACAGAACTGGACACAATGCTCAAGGTGGGTTTGAAATAGAACTGGACACTGTGCTCAAGGTGGGACTGAAACAGAACTGGACACAGTGCTGAAGGTGGGACTGAAACACAACTGGACACAGATCTCAAGGTGGGTCTGAAACAGAATTGGACACAATGCTGAAGGTGGGTCTGAATCAGAACTGGACACAGTGTTCAAGGTGAGATTTAAACAGACATGGACACTGTGTTCAAGGTGGGATTGAAACAGAACTGGACACAGTCTTCAAGGTGGGACTGAAAAAGAACTGGAAACAGAGCTCAAGATGGCTCTGGAACAGAAAAGGTCACAGTGTTCAAGGTGGGACTGAAACAGAACTGGACACAATGCTCAAGGTGGGACGGAAACAGAACTGGAAACACTGTTCAAGGTGGAATTAAAACAGATCTGTTCACAGTGCTCAAGGTGGGACTGAAACAGAACTGGACACAGTGCTCAAGGCGGGTCTGGAACAGAACAGGTCACAGTGTTCAAGGTGGGATTGAAACAGAACTGGACACAATGTTCAAGGTGCGACTGAAACAGAACAGGACACAGTGTTCAAGATGTGATTGAAACAGAACTGGACACAATGCTCAAGGTGGGTTTGAAATAGAACTGGACACTGTGCTCAAGGTGGGACTGTAACAGAAGTGGACACAATGCTCAGGGTGGGACTGAAACAGAACTGGACACAATGCTGAAGGTGGGACTGAAACGCAACTGGACACAGATCTCAAGGTGGGTCTGAAACAGAACTGGACACAATGCTGAAGGTGGGTCTGAAACAGAACTGGACACAGTGTTCAAGGTGGGATTGAAACAGACATGGACACTGTGTTCAAGGTGGGATTGAAACAGAACTGGACACAGTCTTCAAGGTGGGATTGAAACAGAACTGAACGCAGTGCTCAAGGTGGGTCTGAAACAGAACTGAAAGCAATGCTCAAGGTGGGTCTGAAACAGAACTGGACACAGTGCTCAATGTGGGACTGAAACTGAACTGGACGCAATGTTCAAGATGGGATTGAAACAGAACTGGACACAGTGCTCAAGGTGGAACGGAAATTGAACTGGACACGGGACAAGGAGGGTCTGAAATAGCACTGGACACAGTGTTCAAGTTGGGAATTAAAAAGAACTGGAGACAGTGCTCAAGGTGGGTCTGAAACAGAACTGGACACTGTGCTCAAGGTGGGACTGAAACAGAACTGGACACAGTGCTGAAGGTGGGACTGAAACACAACTGGACACAGATCTCAAGGTGGGTCTGAAACAGAATTGGACACAATGCTGAAGGTGGGTCTGAATCAGAACTGGACACAGTGTTCAAGGTGAGATTTAAACAGACATGGACACTGTGTTCAAGGTGGGATTGAAACAGAACTGGACACAGTCTTCAAGGTGGGACTGAAAAAGAACTGGAAACAGAGCTCAAGATGGCTCTGGAACAGAAAAGGTCACAGTGTTCAAGGTGGGACTGAAACAGAACTGGACACAATGCTCAAGGTGGGACTGAAACAGAACTAGACACAGTGTTCAAGGTGGGACTGAAACAGAACTGGACACAATGCTCAAGGTGGGACGGAAACAGAACTGGAAACACTGTTCAAGGTGGAATTAAAACAGATCTGTTCACAGTGCTCAAGGTGGGACTGAAACAGAACTGGACACAGTACTCAAGGCGGGTCTGGAACAGAACAGGTCACAGAGTTCAAGGTGGGACTGAAACAGAACTGGACATAATGTTCAAGGTTCGGCTGAAACAGAACAGGACACAGTGCTCAAGATGAGATTGAAACAGAACTGGACACAATGCTCAAGGTGGGTTTGAAATAGAACTGGTAACTGTGCTCAGGGTGGGACTGAAACAGAACTGGACACACTGTTCAAGGTGGAATTAAAACAGATCGGTTCACAGTGCTCAAGGTGGGACTGAAACAGAACTGGACTCAGTACTCAAGGCGGGTCTGGAACAGAACATGTCACAGTGTTCAAGGTGGGACTGAAACAGAACTGGACACAATGTTCAAGGTTCGGCTGAAACAGAACAGGACACAGTGTTCAAGATGTGATTGAAACAGAACTGGACACAATGCTCAAGGTGGGTTTGAAATAGAACTGGACACTGTGCTCAAGGTGGGACTGAAACAGAACTGGACACAGTGCTGAAGGTGGGACTGAAACACAACTGGACACAGATCTCAAGGTGGGTCTGAAACAGAATTGGACACAATGCTGAAGGTGGGTCTGAATCAGAACTGGACACAGTGTTCAAGGTGAGATTTAAACAGACATGGACACTGTGTTCAAGGTGGGATTGAAACAGAACTGGACACAGTCTTCAAGGTGGGACTGAAAAAGAACTGGAAACAGAGCTCAAGATGGCTCTGGAACAGAAAAGGTCACAGTGTTCAAGGTGGGACTGAAACAGAACTGGACACAATGCTCAAGGTGGGACGGAAACAGAACTGGAAACACTGTTCAAGGTGGAATTAAAACAGATCTGTTCACAGTGCTCAAGGTGGGACTGAAACAGAACTGGACACAGTGCTCAAGGCGGGTCTGGAACAGAACAGGTCACAGTGTTCAAGGTGGGATTGAAACAGAACTGGACACAATGTTCAAGGTGCGACTGAAACAGAACAGGACACAGTGTTCAAGATGTGATTGAAACAGAACTGGACACAATGCTCAAGGTGGGTTTGAAATAGAACTGGACACTGTGCTCAAGGTGGGACTGTAACAGAAGTGGACACAATGCTCAGGGTGGGACTGAAACAGAACTGGACACAATGCTGAAGGTGGGACTGAAACGCAACTGGACACAGATCTCAAGGTGGGTCTGAAACAGAACTGGACACAATGCTGAAGGTGGGTCTGAAACAGAACTGGACACAGTGTTCAAGGTGGGATTGAAACAGACATGGACACTGTGTTCAAGGTGGGATTGAAACAGAACTGGACACAGTCTTCAAGGTGGGATTGAAACAGAACTGAACGCAGTGCTCAAGGTGGGTCTGAAACAGAACTGAAAGCAATGCTCAAGGTGGGTCTGAAACAGAACTGGACACAGTGCTCAATGTGGGACTGAAACTGAACTGGACGCAATGTTCAAGATGGGATTGAAACAAAACTGGACACAGTGCTCAAGGTGGAACGGAAATTGAACTGGACACGGGACAAGGAGGGTCTGAAATAGCACTGGACACAGTGTTCAAGTTGGGAATTAAAAAGAACTGGAGACAGTGCTCAAGGTGGGTCTGAAACAGAACTGGACACTGTGCTCAAGGTGGGACTGAAACAGAACTGGACACAGTGCTGAAGGTGGGACTGAAACACAACTGGACACAGATCTCAAGGTGGGTCTGAAACAGAATTGGACACAATGCTGAAGGTGGGTCTGAATCAGAACTGGACACAGTGTTCAAGGTGAGATTTAAACAGACATGGACACTGTGTTCAAGGTGGGATTGAAACAGAACTGGACACAGTCTTCAAGGTGGGACTGAAAAAGAACTGGAAACAGAGCTCAAGATGGCTCTGGAACAGAAAAGGTCACAGTGTTCAAGGTGGGACTGAAACAGAACTGGACACAATGCTCAAGGTGGGACTGAAACAGAACTAGACACAGTGTTCAAGGTGGGACTGAAACAGAACTGGACACAGAGCACAAGGTAGGACTAAAACAGAACTGGACACAGTGTTCAAGGTGGGACTGAAACAGAACATGACACAGTGCTTAAGGTGGGACTGAAACAGAACTGGACACAGTACTCAAGGCGGGTCTGGAACAGAACAGGTCACAGAGTTCAAGGTGGGACTGAAACAGAACTGGACATAATGTTCAAGGTTCGGTTGAAACAGAACAGGACACAGTGCTCAAGATGAGATTGAAACAGAACTGGACACAATGCTCAAGGTGGGTTTGAAATAGAACTGGTAACTGTGCTCAAGGTGGGACTGAAACAGAACTGGACACAGTGCTCAGGGTGGGACTGAAACAGAACTGGACACACTGTTCAAGGTGGAATTAAAACAGATCGGTTCACAGTGCTCAAGGTGGGACTGAAACAGAACTGGACACAGTGTTCAAGGCGGGTCTGGAACAGAACATGTCACAGTGTTCAAGGTGGGACTGAAACGGAACTGGACACAATGTTCAAGGTTCGGCTGAAACAGAACAGGACACAGTGTTCAAGATGTGATTGAAACAGAACTGGACACAATGCTCAAGGTGGGTTTGAAATAGAACTGGACACTGTGCTCAAGGTGGGACTGAAACAGAACTGGACATAGTGCTGAAGGTGGGACTGAAACACAACTGGACACAGATCTCAAGGTGGGTCTGAAACAGAATTGGACACAATGCTGAAGGTGTGTTCGAATCAGAACTGGACACAGTGTTCAAGGTGAGATTTAAACAGACATGGACACTGTGTTCAAGGTGGGATTGAAACAGAACTGGACACAGTCTTCAAGGTGGGACTGAAAAAGAACTAGAAACAGAGCTCAAGATGGCTCTGGAACAGAAAAGGTCACAGTGTTCAAGGTGGGACTGAAACAGAACTGGACACAATGCTCAAGGTGGGACGGAAACAGAACTGGAAACACTGTTCAAGGTGGAATTAAAACAGATCTGTTCACAGTGCTCAAGGTGGGACTGAAACAGAACTGGACACAGTGCTCAAGTCGGGTCTGGAACAGAACAGGTCACAGTGTTCAAGGTGGGATTGAAACAGAACTGGACACAATGTTCAAGGTGCGACTGAAACAGAACAGGACACAGTGTTCAAGATGTGATTGAAACAGAACTGGACACAATGCTCAAGGTGGGTTTGAAATAGAACTGGACACTGTGCTCAAGGTGGGACTGTAACAGAAGTGGACACAATGCTCAGGGTGGGACTGAAACAGAACTGGACACAATGCTGAAGGTGGGACTGAAACGCAACTGGACACAGATCTCAAGGTGGGTCTGAAACAGAACTGGACACAATGCTGAAGGTGGGTCTGAAACAGAACTGGACACAGTGTTCAAGGTGGGATTGAAACAGACATGGACACTGTGTTCAAGGTGGGATTGAAACAGAACTGGACACAGTCTTCAAGGTGGGATTGAAACAGAACTGAACGCAGTGCTCAAGGTGGGTCTGAAACAGAACTGAAAGCAGTGCTCAAGGTGGGTCTGAAACAGAACTGGACACAGTGCTCAATGTGGGACTGAAACTGAACTGGACGCAATGTTCAAGATGGGATTGAAACAGAACTGGACACAGTGCTCAAGGTGGAACGGAAATTGAACTGGACACAGGGGTCAAGGAGGGTCTGAAATAGCACTGGACACAGTGTTCAAGTTGGGAATTAAAAAGAACTGGAGACAGTGCTCAAGGTGGGTCTGAAACAGAACTGGACACCGTGCTCCAGCTGGGACTGAAACAGAACTGGACACAGTGCTCCAGGTGGGATTGAAACAGAACTGGACACAGTGCACCAGGTGGGACTGAAACAGAACTGGACACAGTGCTCCAGGTGGGATTGAAACAGAACTGAACGCAGTGCTCAAGGTGGGACTGAAACAGAACTGGACACAGTGCTCCAGGAGGGATTGAAACAGAACTGGACACAGTGCTCAAGGTGGGACTGAAAAAGAACTGGACACAGTGCTCAATGTGGGTCTGAACCTGAATTGGACACTGTGTTCAAGGTGGGACTGAAATAGTACTAGACACATTGCTCAAAGTGGGACTGAAACAGAACTGGACACAGTGCTCAAGGTGGGACTGAAACAGAACTGGACACAGTGCTCCAGGAGGGATTGAAACAGAACTGGTCACAGTACTCAAGGTGGGACTGAAAAAGAACTGGACACAGTGCTCAATGTGGGACTGAACCTGAATTGGACATTGTGTTCAAGGTGGGACTGAAATAGTACAAGACACATTGCTCAAAGTGGGACTGAAACAGAACTGGACACAGTGCTCAAGGTGGGACTGAAACAGAAATAGACACAGTGATCAAGGTGGGTCTGAAACATAAATGGACACAGTGCTGAAGGTGGGTCTGAAACAGAACTGGACACAGAGCTCAAGTTCGGACTGAAAAAGAACTGGACACAGTGTTCAAGGTGGGACTGAAACAGAACAGGGCACAGTGCTCAAGGTGGGTTTGAAACAGACATGGACATTGTGTTCAAGCTGGGATTGAAACAGAACTGGACACATTGCTCAAGGTGGGACTGAAACAGAACTGGACACAGCATTCAAGGTGTTACTGAAACAGAATTAGACACTGTGCTCAAGGTTGGACTGAAACAGAATTAGACACAGTGTTCAAGGTGAGATTAAAACCCAACTGGACACAGTGCTCAAGGTGGGACTGAAACAGAACTGGACACAGTGCTCAAGGTGGAATTAAAACAGATTTGTTCACAGTGCTCAAGGTGGGACTGAAACAGAACTGGACACAGTGCTCAAGGCGGGTCTGGAACAGAAGAGGTCACAGTGTTCAAGGTGGGACTGAAACAGAACGGGACACAGTGTTCAAGATGTGATTGAAACAGAACTGGACACAATGCTCAAGGTGGGTTTGACATAGAACTGGACACTGTGCTCCAGCTGGGACTGAAACAGAACTGGACACTGTGCTCCAGGAGGGATTGAAACAGAACTGGTCACAGTGCTCAAGGTGGGACTGAAACAGAACTGGACACAGTGCTCCAGGTGAGATTGAAACAGAACTGAACGCAGTGCTCAAGGTGGGACTGAAGCAGAACTAGACACAGTGCTCAAGGTGGGTCTGAAACAGAACTGGACACAGTGCTCCAGCTGGGACTGAAACAGAACTGGACACAGTGCTCCAGGAGGGATTGAAACAGAACTGGTCACAGTGCTCAAGGTGGTACTGAAACAGAACTGGACACAGTGCTCAAGGTGGGACTGAAACAGAACTGGACACAGTGCTCAAGGTGGGTCTGAAACAGACCTGGACAGAGTGCTCAAGATGGGTCTAAACAGAACTGGACAGTGTGATCAAGGTTGGAATGAAACAGAACTAGACATAGTATTCAAGGTGGGACTGAAACAGAACTGGACACAATGCTCAAGGTGGGACTGAAACAGAAATGGACACAGAGCTCAAGGTGGGTATGAAACAGAACTGGAGGCAGTGCTCAAATTGGGATTAAAACAGAAGTGGAAACAGTGTTCAAGGTGGGTCTGGAACAGAACGTGACACAGAGCTCAAGGTGGGTATGAAACAGAAATGGGCACAGTGCTCAAGGTGAAACTGAAACGAAACAGGACACTGCACTAGGTGGGTCTGAAACAGAACTGGACACAGTGCTAAAGGTGGGTCTGAAACAGAACTGGACACAGTGCTAAAGGTGGGTCAGAAACAGAACTGGATACAGAGCTCAAGGTGGGTCTGAAACAGAACTGGATACAGAGCTCAAGGTGGGTATGAATCAGAAATGGACACAGTGCTCAAGGTGAGACTGAAACGAAACTGGACACAGTGCTCAAGGTGGGACTGAAACAGAACTCGAGATAGTGTTCAAGGTGGAACAGTAACAGAACTTGACAGAGTGCTCAACTTGGGTCGTAAACAGAACCGGACACAGCGCTCAAGGTGGGTCTGAAACAGAACTGGGCACAGTGCTCAAATTGGGATTAAAACCAAATTGGACACAGTGCTAAAGGTGGGACTGAAACAGAACAGAACGCAGTGCTCAAGGTGGGACTAAAACATAACTGAACGCAGTACTGAAGGTGGGATTGAAACAGAACTGGGCACAGTGCTCAAGGTGGGTCTGAAACAGAAATGGACACAGTATTCAAGGTGGGTCTGAAACAGAACTGGAGACAGTACTGAAGGTGGGATTAAAACAGAACTGGACACATTGCTCAAGGTGGGACTGAAACAGAACTGGACACAGTGTTCAAAGTGGGACTGAAACAAACCTGGACACAGGGCAAGGGGTGGGTCCGAAACAGAACTGGACACAGTGCTAAAGGTGGGTCTGAAACAGAACTGGACACAGTGCTAAAGGTGGGTCTGAAACAGAACTGGATACAGAGCTCAAGGTGGGACTGAAACAGAACTGGACACAGTGCTAAAGGTGGGACTGAAACAGAACTGGACACAGTGCTAAAGATGGGTCTGAAACAGAACTGGATACAGAGGTCAAGGTGGGTATGAATCAGAAATGGACACAGTGCTCAAGGTGGGACTGAAACAGAACTGGACACAGTGCTCAAGGTGGGTCAGAAACAGAACTGGATACAGAGATCAAGGTGGGTCTGAAACAGAACTGGATACAGAGCTCAAGGTGGGTATGAATCAGAAATGGACACAGTGCTCAAGGTGAGACTGAAACGAAACTGGACACAGTGCTCAAGGTGGGACTGAAACAGAACTGGACACAGTGCTCAAGGTGGGACTATAACAGAACTGGACACTGTTCAAGGTGGGTCGGAAACAGAATTGGACACAGTTCTCAAGGTGGGTTTGAAACAGAACTGGATACAGAGCTCAAGGTGGGTATGAATCAGAAATGGACACAGTGCTCAAGGTGAGACTGAAACGAAACTGGACACAGTGCTCAAGGTGGGACTGAAACAGAACTGGACACAGTGCTCAAGGTGGTACTATAACAGAACTGGACACTGTTCAAGGTGGGTCGGAAACAGAATTGGACACAGTGCTCAAGGTGGGTTTGAAACAGAACTGGGAACAGTGCTCAAGGTGGGTCTGAAACAGAACTAGGCATAGTGTTCAAGGTAGGACTGATACAAAACGTGACAGAGTGCTCAAGTTGGGTCTTTAACAGAACTGCAGACAGTGCTCGGGTTGGGTCTGAAACAGAACTGGGCAAAGTGCACAAGTTGGGATTAAAACCGAACAGGACACAGTGCTCAAGGAGCGACTGAAACAGAACTGGACACAGTGCTCCAGATGGGATTGAAACAGAACTGAACGCAGTGCTAAAGGTGGGTCTGAAACAAAACTGGACACAGTGCTCCAGGTGGGATAGGAACAGAAATGAACGCAGTGCTCAATGTGGGATTAAAACATAACTGAACGCAGTGCTGAAGGTGGGATTGAAATAGTACTGGGCACAGTGCTCAAGGTGGGACTGAAACAGAACTGGACACAGTGTTCAAGGTGGGACTGAAACAGAAATGGACACAGTGCTCAAGGTGAGACTGAAACGAAACTGGACACCTTGCACTAAGTGGGTCTGAAACAGAACTGGACACAACGCTCAAGGTGGGACTGAAACAGAAGAGGACACAGAGTTCTAGGTGGGACTGCAACAAAACTGGACAAAGTGCACTAGGTTGGTCGGAAACAGAACTGGACACAGTGCTGAAGCTGGGTCTAAACAGAACGGGACACAGTGCTCAAGGAAGGCCTGAAACAGAACTGGATACAGTGCTCAAAGTGGGACTGAAACAGAACGTGACACATTGCTGAAGATGGGTCTAAAACAGAGCTGGACAGAGCGCTCAAGGTAGGACTGAATCACAACTGGGCACAGTGTTCAAGGTGGGACTGAAACAGAACTGGACACAGAGCTCAAGGTGGGTATGAAACAGAAATGGACACAGTGCTCAAGGTGACACTGAAACGAAACAGGACACAGTGCTCAAGGTGGGTCTGAAACAGAACTGGACACAGTGCTAAAGGTGGGTCTAAACAGAACTGGACACAGTGCTCAAGGTGGGAATGAAACAGAACTGGACACAGTGCTCAAGGTGGGACTGCAACAAAACTGGACATAGTGCACTAGCTTTGTCTGAAACAGAACTGGACACATTGCAAAAGGTGGGTCTAAACAGAACTGGACACAGTGCTCAAGGTGGGAATGAATCAGAACTAGACATTGTGTTCAAGGTGGGACTGAAACAGAACGTAACAGAGTGCTCAAGTTGGGTCGTAAACAGAACTGGACACAGTGCTCAAGGTGGGTCTGAAACAGAACTGGGCACAGTGCTCAAATTGGGATTAAAACCGAACTGGACACAGTGCTCAAGGTGGGAATGAAACAGAACTGGACACAGTGCTCAAGGTGGGACTGCAACAAAACTGGACATAGTGCACTAGCTTTGTCTGAAACAGAACTGGACACATTGCAAAAGGTGGGTCTAAACAGAACTGGACACAGTGCTCAAGGTGGGAATGAATCAGAACTAGACATTGTGTTCAAGGTGGGACTGAAACAGAACGTAAGAGAGTGCTCAAGTTGGGTCGTAAACAGAACTGGACACAGTGCTCAAAGTGGGTCTGAAACAGACGTGGACACATTGCTCAAGGTGGGACTGAAACAGACCTGGACACAGATCTCAAGGTGGGACTGAAACAGAACTGGGCACAATGCTCAAGGTGGGTCTGAAACAGAACTGGACACAGTGTTCAAGGTGGGACTGAAACAGAACTGGGCACAATGCTCAAGGTGGGTCTGAAAGAGAACTGGACACAGTGCCCAAGGAGGGACTGATAAAGAACTGGATCCAGTGCTCAAGGATGGACTGAAACAGAATGGGACACAGTGCTCAATGTGCGACTGAAACAGAACTGGACACAGTGCTCAAGGTGGGACTGAAACTGAACTGGACACAGTGCTCAAGGTGGGTCTGAAACAGAGCTGGACACAGTGCTCAAGGTAGGACTGAAACACAACTGGACACCGTGCACTAGGTGGGTCTGAAACAGAACTGGACATAGTGCTAAAGGTGGGTATAAACAGAACTGGACACAGTGCTCAAGGAGGGACTGAAACAGAACTGGACACAGTGTTCAAGGTGGGACTGAAACAGAACTGGGCACAATGCTCAAGGTGGGTCTGAAAGAGAACTGGACACAGTGTTCAAGGAGGGACTGAAACAGAACTGGACACAGTGTACAAGGTGGGACTGAAACAGAACTGGTCACAGTGCTCAAGTTGGGTCTTAAACAGAACTGGAGACAGTGCTCAAGGTGGGTCTGAAACAGAACTGGACACAGTGCACAAGGTTTGTCTGAAACAGAACTGGACACAGTGCTATAGGTGGGTCTAAACAGAACTGGACACAGTGCTCAAGATGGGAATGAAACAGAACTAGACATAATGTTCAAGGTGGGACTGAAACAGAACTTGACACAGTGCTCAAGGTGGGACTGAAAAAGAACGTAACAGAGTGCTCAAGTTGGGTGGTAAACAGAACTGGACACAGTGCTCAAGGTGGGTCTGAAACAGAACTGGGCACAGTGCTCCAGGTGGGATTGAAACAGAACTGAACGCAGGGCTCAAGGTGGGACTAAAACATAATTGAACGCAGTGCTGTAGGTGGGATTAAAACAGAAATGGACACATTGCTCAAGGTGGGACTGAAACAGAACTGGACACAGTGCTCAAGGTGGTACTAAAACAGAACTGGACACTGTTCAAGGAGCGACTGAAACAGAATTGGACACAGTGCTCAAGGTGGGACTGAAACAGAACTGGACACAGTTCTCAAGGTGGGTCTGAAACAGAACTGGACACAGAGCTCAAGGTGGTAATGAAACAGAAATCGACACAGTGCTCAAGGTGAGACTGAAATGAAACTGGACACAGTGCACTAGTTGGGTCTGAAACAGAACTGGACACAGTGCTCAAGGTGGGTCTAAACAGAGCTGGACACAATGCTCAAGGTGGGACTGAAACAGGACAGGACACAGTTTTCAAGGTGGGACTGCAACAAAACTGGACAAAGTGCACTAGGTTGGTCGGAAACAGAACTGGACACAGAGCTAATGGTGGGTCTAAACAGAACGGGACACAGTGCTCAAGGTAGGACTGAAACACAACTGGACACAGTGTTCAAGGTGGGACTGAAACAGAACTGGACACAGAGCTCAAGGTGGGTATGAAACAGAAATGGACACAGTGCTCAAGGTGAGACTGAAACGAAACTGCAAACAGTGCTCAAGGTGGGTCTGAAACAGAACTGGAGACAATGCTCAAGTTGGGACTGAAACAGAGCTGGACACAGTGCTCAAGGTTGGACTGAAACCCAACTGTACACAGTGCACTAGGTGGGTCCGAAACAGAACTGGACACAGTGCTAAAGGTGGGTCTAAACAGAACTGGACACAGTGCTCAAGGAGGGACTGAAACAGAACTAGACATAGTGTTCAAGGAGGAACTGAAACAGAACTTGACACAGTGCTCAAGGTGGGTCTGAAACAGAAATGGACACAGTATTCAAGGTGGGTCTGAAACAGAACTGGAGACAGTACTGAAGTTGGGATTAAAACAGAACTGGACACATTTCTCAAGGTGGGACTGAAACAGAATTGGACACAGTGTTCAAGGTGGGACTGAAACAGAACTGGACACAGTGCTCAAGGTGGGATTGAAACAGAACTGGAAACAATGCTCAAGGTGGGACTGAAACATAACCAAACGCAGTGCTGAAGGTGGGAATGAAACAGAACTGGGCACAGTGCTCAAGCTGGGACTGAAACTGAACTGGACACAGTGCTCAAGTTGGGACTGAAACAGAACGTGACAGAGTGCTCAAGTTGGGTCTTAAACAGAACTGGAGACAGTGCTCAAGGTGGGTCTGAAACAGAACTGGGCACAATGCTCAAGGTGGGTCTGAAACAGAACTGAACGCAGTGCTCAAGGTGGGACTGAAACATAACCAAACGCAGTGCTGAAGGTGGGATTGAAACAGAACTGGGCACAGTGCTCAAGGTGGGTCGGAAACAGAAATGGACACAGTATTCAAGGTCGGTCTGGATCAGAACTGGAGACAGTACTGAAGGCGGGATTAAAACAGAATTGGACACATTGGTCAAGGTGGGACTGAAACAGAACTGGACACAGTGTCCAAGGTGGGACTGAAACAAAACTGGACACAGTGCTCAAGGTGTTACTAAAACAGAACTGGACACTGTTCAAGGTGGGACTGAAACAGAATTGGACACAGTGCTCAAGGTGGGATTGAAACAGAACTGGGAACAGTGCTCAAGGTGGGTCTGAAACAGAACTGGACACAGTGCTCAAGGAGGGACTGAAACTGAACTGGATACAGTGCTCAAGGTGGGACTGAAACAGAATGGGACACAGTGATCAAGGTGCGACTGAAACAGAACTGGATACAGTGCTCAAGCTGGGACTGAAAGTGAACTGGACACAGTGCTCAAGTTGGGACTGAAACAGAACGTGACACAGTGCTCAAGGTGGGTCTGAAACAGAGCTGGACACAGTGCTCAAGGTAGGACTGAAACAAACTGGACACAGTGCACTAGGTGGGTCTGAAACAGAACTGGACACAGTGCTAAAGGTGGGTCTAAACAGAACTGGACACAGTGCTCAAGGTGGGAATGAAACAGAATGTGACACATTGCTCAAGATGGGTCTAAAACAGAGCTGGACACAGTGCTCATGGTAGGACTGAAACACAAATGAAAACAGTGTTCAAGGTGGGACTGAAACAGAAATGGACACAGAGCTCAAGGTGGGTATGAAACAGAAATGGACACAGTGCTCAAGGTGAGACTGAAACGAAACTGCAAACAGTCCTCAAGGTGGGTCTGAAACAAAACTGGAGACAGTGCTCAAGTTGGGATTAAAACAGAAGTGGAAATAGTGATCAAGGTGTGTCAGGAACAGAACTGGACACAGAGCTGAAGATGGGTATGAAGCAGAACTGGACACAGTGCTAAAGGTGGGTCGAAACAGAACTGGACACAGTGCTCAAGGTGGGACTGAAAAAGAACGTAACAGAATGCTCAGGTTGGGTCGTAATCAGAACTGGACACAGTGCTCAAGGTGGGTCTGAAACAGAACTGGATACAGTGCTCAAGGTGGGACTGAAACAGAACTGGACACAGTGCTGAAGGTAGGACTGAAAAACAACTGGACACAGTGTTCAAGGTGGGACTGAAACAGAACTGGACACAGAGCTCAACGTGGGACTGAAACGAAACTGCAAACAGTGCTCAAGTTGGGTCTGAAACAGAACTGGAGACAGTGCTCAATTTGGGATTAAAACAGAAGTGGAAATAATGATCAAGGTGTGTCTGGAACAGAACTGAAGGTTCTGGGACTAAAACATAATTGAACGCAATGCTAAAGGTGGGATTGAAACGGAACTGGGCACAGTGATCAAGGTGGGTCTAAACAGAACAGGACACAGAGCTCGAGGTGGCACTGAAAGAGAACTGGACACAGTGTTCAAGGTGGGACTGCAACAAAACTGGACAGAGATCACTAGGTTTGTCTGAAACAGAACTGGACACAGTGCTAAAGGTGGGTCTAAACAGAACTGGACACAGTGCTCAAGGTGGGAATGAAACAGAACTAGACGTAGTGTTCAAGGTGGGACTGAAACAGAACTTGACACAGTGCTCAAGGTGCGACTTAAAAAGAACGTAACAGGGTGCTCAAGTTGGGTCGTAAACAAAACTGGACACAGTGCTCAAGGTGGGTCTGAGACAGAACTGGGCACAGTGCTTAAATTGGGATTAAAATTGAACTGGACACAGTGCTAAAGGTGGGACTGAAACAGAACTGGACACAGTTCCGGGTGGGATTGAAACAGAACTGAACGCAGTGCTCAATTTGGGACTAAAACATAACCGAACGCAGTGCTGAAGGTGGGATTGAAACAGAACTGGGCACAGTGCTAAGGGTGGGTCTGAAACAGAAATGGACACAGTATTCAAGGTGGGTCTGGATCAGAACTGGAGACAGTACTGTAGGTGGGATTAAAACAGAATTGGACACATTGCTCAAGGTGGGACTGAAACAAAACTGGACACAGGGCAATGGGTGGGTCTGAAACAGAACTGGACACAGTGCTAAAGGTGTTTCTAAACAGAAGTGGACAGAGTGCTCAAGGTGGGAACGAAACAGAACTAGAAATAGTGTTCAAGGTGGGACTGAAACAGAACTGGACACAGGGCTCAAGGTGGTACTAAAACAGAACTGGACACTGTTCAAGGAGGGACTGAAACAGAATTGGACACAGTGCTCAAGGAGGGATTGAAACAGAACTGGAAACAGTGCTCAAGGTGGGTCTGAAGCAGAACTGGACACAGTGCTCAAGGAGGGACTGATAAAGAACTGGATCCAGTGCTCAAGGTGGGTCTGAAACAGAACTGGACAGAGTGCTAATGGTGTGTCAGAAACAGAACAGGGCACAGTGCTCAAGGTGGGACTGAAACAGAATTGGACAGAGTGCTAAAGGAGTGCCAGGAACAGTAGAGGACACAGTGCACAACGTGGGACTGAAACAGAACAGTAACCAGTGCTCAAAGCGGGACTTAAACAAAACTGGATACTGTGCACTAGGTGGGTCTGAAACAGAACTGGACACAGTGCTAAAGCTGGGTCTGAAACAGAAATGGACAGAGTGCTCAAGGTGGGACTGAAACAGAACTGGACAGAGTGCTCAAGGTGGGACTGAAACAGAACTGGACACAGTGCTCTAGGTGGGACTGAACCAGAACTGGACACAGTGCGCCTGGTGGGAATGAAACGGAGCAGGACATGGTGCTCAAGGTTGGACTGAAACAGAACTGGACACAGTGATCAAGGTGGGACTGAAACAGAACTGGAGACAGTGTTCAAGGTGAGTCTGAAACAGAACTGGACACAGTGCTCTAGTGGGACAGAAACAAAACTGGACACAGTGGAGTAGGTGGGACTAAAACAGAACTGGACACAGTGGTAAAGGTGGGTTTAAACAGAACTGGACACAGTGCTCAAGGTGGGAATGAAAGAGAATTGGATGTAGTGTTCACGGTGGGACTGAAACAGAACTTGACACAGTGCTCAAGGTGTGACTTAAAAAGAACCTAACAGGGTGCTCAAGTTGGGTCGTAAACAAAACTGGACACAGTGCTCAAGGTGGGTCTGAGACAGAACTGGGCACAGTGCTCAAATTGGGATTAAAACTGAACTGGACACAGTGCTAAAGGTGGGTTTAAACAGAACTGGACACAGTGCTCAAGGTGGGATTGAAACAGAATTGGACACATTGCTCAAGGTGGGACAGAAACAAAACTGGAAACTGTGCACTCGGTGGTTCTGGAACAGAACTGGACACAGTGCTAAAGCTGGGTCTGAAACAGAACTGGACACAGTGCACAAGGTGGGACTGAAACAGACCTGGACACAGATCTCAAGATGGGATTCAAACAGAAATTGACAAAGTGCTCAAGGTGGGTCTGAAAAAGAACTGGACACAATGCTCAAGGTGGGATTCAAACAGAACTGGACACAGTGCTCAAGGTGGAACTGAAACAGCACTGGACACATTGTGCAAGTTGGGACTGAAGCAGAACTGGACACATTGCTCAAGGTGAGACTGAAACAGAACTGGACACAGTGCTCAAGGTGGGACTGAAACAGAACTGAACACAGTGCTCAAGATGGGACTGAAACAGAACTGGAGACAGTGTTCATGGTGGGACTGAAACAGAACTGGATACAGTAATCAAGGTGGGACTGAAACAGAACTAGACAGAGTGCTCAAGATAGGACTGAAACAGAACTGGAGACAGTGTTCATGTTGGGACTGAAACAGAACTGGATACAGTAATCAAGGTGGGACTGAAACAGAACTGGACACAGTGCTCCAGGTGGGATTGAAACAGAACTGGACACAGTGCTCAAGGTGGGACTGAAAAAGAACTGAACGGAGTGCTCAAGATGGGTCTGAAACAGAACTGGACACACTGTTCATGGTGGGACTGAAACAGAACTGGACACGGAGCTCAAGGTGGGAGTGAAACAGAACTGGACACAGTGAGCAAGGTGGGACTGAAACAGAACTGGACACTTGGCTCAAGGTGGGACTGAACCACAACTGGACACAGTGCGCCTGGTGGGAATGAAAGAGAACAGGACAAGGTGCTCAAGTTGCGACTGAAACAGAACAGGACACAGTGAGCAAGGTGGGACTGAAACAGAACTGGACACAGTGCTCAGGGTGGGACTGAAGCAGAACTGGACACAGTGCGCCTGGTGGGAATGAAACGGAACAGTACACTGAGCGCAAGGTGGGATTGAAACAGAACTGGACAGAGTGCTCAGGGTGGGACTGAAAAGAAATCAACACTGTGCTCAGGACGGGACTAAAGCAGAACTGGACACAGTGCTCAAGGTGGGACTGAAACAGAACTGGACACATTGCTCCAGGTGGGATTGAAACAGAACTGAACGCAGTGCTCAAGGAGGGGTTAAAAGAGAATTGAACGCAGTGCTCAAGTTGGATTGAAACAGAACTGGGCACAATGCTCAAGGTGGGACTAAAACAGAACTGGACACAGTGCACAAGTTCGGACTGAAACAGAACTCGACATAGTGCTCCATGTGTTACTGAAACAGAACTGCAGACAGTGCTCAAGTTGGGACTGAATCAGAACTGGACACAGTGATCAAGGTGGGACTGAAACAGAAATGTGCGCAGTGATCAAGATGGGTCTGAAACAGAACTGGAGACAGTGTTCAAGGTGAGTCTGAAACAGAACTGGACAGAGTGCTCTAGTGGGACTGAAACAAAACTGGGCACATTGGAGTAGGTGGGACTAAAACAGAACTGGACACAGTGGTAAAGGTGGGTTTAAACAGAACTGGACACAGTGCTCAAGGTTGGACTGAAGCAGAACTGGACACAGTGCTCAAGGTGGGTCTGAAAAAGAACTGGACACAATGCTCAAGGTGGGACAGAAACAAAACTGGATACTGTGCAATCGGTGGGTCTGAAACAGAACTGGACACAGTGCTAAAGCTGGGTCTGAAACAGAACTGGACACAATACTCAAGGTGGGACTGAAACAGAACTGGACACAGATCTCAAGGTGGGATTCAAACAGAAATTGACAGAGTGCTCAAGGTGGGTCTGAAAAAGAACTGGACACAATGCTCAAGGTGGGATTCAAACAGAACTGGACACAGTGCTCAAGGTGGAACTGAAACCAAACTGGACACATTGTGCAAGTTGGGACTGAAGCAGAACTGGACACAGTGCTCAAGGTGAGACTGAAACAGAGCTGGACACAGTGCTCAAGGTGGGACTGAAACAGAACTGAACACAGTGCTCAAGATGGGACTGAAACAGAACTGGAGACACTGTTCATGGTGGGACGGAAACAGAACTGGATTCAGTAATCAAGGTGGGACTGAAACAGAACTAGACAGAGTGCTCAAGATAGGACTGAAACAGAACTGGAGACAGTGTTCATGCTGGGACTGAAACAGAACTGGATACAGTAATCAAGGTGGGACTGAAACAGAACTGGAGAAAGTGCTCCAGGTGGGATTGAAACAGAACTGGGCACAATGCTCAATGCGGGACTAAAACAGAAATGGACACAGTGCTCAAGGTGGGACTGAAAAAGAACTGAACGGAGTGCTCAAGATGGGACAGAAACAGAACTGGACAAACTGCTCATGGTGGGACTGAAACAGAACTGGAAACGGTGCTCAAGGTGGGAGTGAAACAGAACAGGACACAGTGCTCAAGCTGGGACTGAACCAGAACTGGACACAGTGCGCCTGGGGGGAATGAAACAGAACAGGACACGGTGCTCAAGTTGCGACTGAAACAGAACAGGAAACAGTGAGCAAGGTGGAACTGCAACAGAACTGGACAGAGTGCTCAAGGTGGGACTGAAGCAGAACTGGACACAGTGCGCCTGGTGGGAATGAAACAGAACTGGACAAAGTGCTCAAGGTGGGTCTGAAACAGAACTGGAAACAGGGCTCAAGGTGCGACTGAAACACAACTGGACACAGTGCTCCAGGAGGGATTGAAACAGAAATGGGCACAAAGCTCAAGGAGGGACTAAAACAGAACTGGACACAGTGCTCAAGGTGGGACTGAACCAGAACTGGACACAGAGCGCCTGGTGGGAATGAAAGAGAACAGGACACGGTGCTCAAGTTGCGACTGAAACAGAACCGGACACATTGAGCAAGGTGGGACTGAAACAGAACTGGACACAGTGCTCAGGGTGGGACTGAAGCAGAACTGGACACAGTGCGCCTGGTGGGAATGAAACGGAACAGTACACTGAGCTCAAGGTGGGATTGAAACAGAACTGCACACAGAGCTCAAGGTTGGACTGAAACAGAACTGGACACAATGTTCAAGGTGGGACTGAAGCAGAACTGGACAGAGTGCTCAAGGTGGGAATGAAACAGAACTGGACAGAGTGCTCAAGGTGGGACTGAAACAGAAATCAACACTGTGCTCAAGACAGGACTGAAGCAGAACTGGACACAGTGCTCAATTTGGGACTGAAACAGAACTGGACACATTGCTCCAGGTGGGATTGAAACAGAACTGAACGCAGTGCTCAAGGAGGACTTAAAAGAGAATTGAACGCAGTGCTCAAGGTTGGATTGAAACAGAACTGGGCACAATGCTCAAGGTGGGACTAAAACAGAATTGGACACAGTGCACAAGTTGGGACTGAAACAGAACTCGACATAGTGCTCCATGTGGTTCTGAAACAGAACTGCAGACAGTGCTCAAGTTGGGACTGAATCAGAACTGGACACAGTGCTCAAGGTGAGACTGAAACAGAACTGAACGCAGTGCTAACGGTGGGTCTGAAACAGAACTGGAGACAGTGTTCAAGGTGAGACTGAAACAGAACTGGACACAGTGCTCTAGTGGGACTGAAACAAAACTGGACACATTGGAGTAGGTGGGACTAAAACAGAACTGGACAGAGTGGTAAAGGTGGGTTCAAACAGAACTGGACACAGTGCACAAGGTGGGATTGAAACAGAACTGAACACAGTGCTCAAGATGGAACTGAAACAGAACAGGAGACAGTGTTCATGGTGGGACTGAAACAGAACTGGACAGAGTGCTCAAGGTGGGACTGAAACAGAAATCAACACTGTGCTCAAGATGGGACTGAAGCAGAACTGGACACAGTGCTCAAGGTGGGACTGAAACAGAACTGGACACATTGCTGCAGGTGGGATTGAAACAGAACTGAACGCAGTGCTCAAGGAGGAGTTAAAAGTGCATTGAACGCAGTGCTCAAGTTTGGATTGAAACAGAACTGGGCACAATGCTCAAGGTGGGACTAAAACAGAGCTGGACACAGTGCACAAGTTGGGACTGAAACAGAACTCGACATAGTGCCCAATGTGGTTCAGAAACAGAACTGCAGAAAGTGCTCAAGTTGGGGCTGAATCAGAACTGGACACTGTGATCAAGGTGAGACTGAAACAGAACTGAACGCAGTGCTCACGGTGGGTCTGAAACAGAACTGGAGACAATGTTCAAGGTGATTTTGAAACAGAACTGGACACAGTGCTCTAGTGGGACTGAAACAAAACTGGACACAGTGAAGTTGGTGGGACTGAAACAGAACTGGACACAGTGCTAAAGGTGGGTTTAAACAGAAATGGACAAAGTGATCAGGGTAGGATTGAAACAGAATTGGACACATTGCTCAAGGTGGGACAGAAACAAAACTGGATACTGTGCACTAGGTGGATCTGAAACAGAACTGGAAACAGTGCGAAAGCTGGGTCTGAAACAGAACTGGACACAGGGCTCAAGGTGGGACTGAAACAGAACTGGACACAGATCTCAAGGTGGGATTCAAACAGAAATCGACAGAGTGCTCAAGGTGGTTCTGAAAAAGAACTGGACACAATGCTCAAGGTGGGATTGAAACAGAACTGGAGACACTGCACAAGGTGGAACTGAAACAGAAGTTGACACATTGTGCAAGTTGGGATTGAAGCAGAACTGGACACAGTGCTCAAGGTGAGACTGAAACAGAACTGGACACAGTGCTCAAGAATGGACTGAAACAGAACTGGAGACAGTGTTCATGATGGGACTGAAACAGAACTGGACACAGTGCTCAAGGTGGGACTGAAAAAGAGCAGGACACAGTGCTCAAGGTGGGACTGAAACAGTCCTGAACACAGTGCTCAAGGTGGGACTAAAACAGAACTGGAGAAAGTGTTCATGGTGGGACTGAAACAGAACTGGATACAGTAATCAAGGTGGGAGTGAAACAGAACGAGACAGAGTGCTCCAGGTGGGATTGAAACAGAACTGGGCACAATGCTCAAGGTGGGACTAAAACAGAAATGGACACAGTGCTCAAGGTGGGACTGAAAAAGAACTGAACCGAGTGCTCAAGATGGGACTGAAACAGAACTGGACACACTGTTCATGGTGGGATTGAAACAGAAATGGACACTGTGCTCAACGTGGGAGTGAAACAGAACAGGACACAGTGAGCAAGGTGGGACTGAAACAGAACATGACACAGTGGTCAAGGTGGGACTGAACCAGAACTGGACACAGCGCGCCTGGTGGGAATGAAAGAGAACAGGACACAGTGCTCAGGGTGGGACTGAAGCAGAACTGGACACAGAGCGCCTGGTGGGAATGAAACGGAACATTACACTGAGCTCAAGGTGGGATTGAAACAGAAATGCACACAGTGCTCAAGGTTGGACTGAATCAGAACTGGACACAATGTTCAAGGTGGGACTGAAGCAGAACTGGACAGAGTGCTCAAGGTGGGTCTGAAAAAGAACTGGACACAATGCTCAAGGTGGGACAGAAACAAAACTGGATACTGTGCACTCGGTGGGTCTGAAACAGAACTGGACACAGTGCTAAAGCTGGGTCTGAAACAGAACTGGACACAGTAATCAAGGTGGGACTGAAACAGAACTGGACACGGTGCTCAAGGTGGGAGTGAAACAGAACAGGACACAGTGCTCAAGCTGGGACTGAACCAGAACTGAACACAGTGCGCCTGGTGGGAATGAAACAGAACAGGACACGGTGCTCAAGTTGCGACTGAAACAGAACAGGACACAGTGAGCAAGGTGGGACTGCAACAGAACTGGACAAAGTGCTCAAGGTGGGACTGAAGCAGAACTGGACACAGTGCGCCTGGTGGGAATGAAACAGAACTGGACAAAGTGCTCAAGGTGGGTCTGAAACAGAACTGGACACAGGGCTCAAGGTGCGACTGAAACAGAACTGGACACAGTGCTCCAGGTGGGATTGAAACAGAAATGGGCACAATGATCAAGGAGGGACTAAAACAGAACTGGACACAGTGCTCAAGGTGGGACTGAACCAGAACTGGACACAGCACGCCTGGTGGGAATCAAACAGAACAGGACACGGTGCTCAAGTTGCGACTGAAACAGAACCGGACACATTGAGCAAGGTGGGACTGAAGCAGAACTGGACACAGTGCGCCTGGTGGGAATGAAACGGAACAGTACACTGAGCTCAAGGTGGGATTGAAACAGAACTGCACACAGTGCTCAAGGTTGGACGGAAACAGAACTGGACACAATGTTCAAGGTGGGACTGAAGAAGAACTGGACAGAGTGCTCAAGGTGGGAATGAAACAGAACTGGACAGAGTGCTCAAGGTGGGAATGAAACAGAAATCAACACTGTGCTCAAGACGGGACTGAAGCAGAACTGGACACAGTGCTCAAGGTGGGACTGAAACAGAACTGGACACATTGCTCCAGATGGGATTGAAACAGAACTGAACGCAGTGCTCAAGGAGAAGTTAAAAGAGAATTGAACGCAGTGCTCAAGGTTGGATTGAAACAGAACTGGGCACAATGCTCAATGCGGGACTAAAACAGAAATGGACACAGTGCTCAAGGTGGGACTGAAAAAGAACTGAACGGAGTGCTCAAGATGGGACAGAAACAGAACTGGACAAACTGTTCATGGTGGGACTGAAACAGAACTGGACACGGTGCTCAAGGTGGGACTGAAACAGAACAGGACACAGTGCTCAAGCTGGGACTGAACCAGAACTGGACACAGTGCGCCTGGTGGGAATGAAACAGAACAGGACACGGTGCTCAAGTTGCGACTGAAACAGAACAGGACACAGTGAGCAAGGTGGGACTGCAACAGAACTGGACAGAGTGCTCAAGGTGGGACTGAAGCAGAACTGGACACAGTGCGCCTGGTGGGAATGAAACAGAACTGGACAAATTGCTCAAGGTGGGTCTGAAACAGAACTGGACACAGGGCTCAAGGTGCGACTGAAACAGAACTGGACACAGTGCTCCAGGTGGGATTGAAACAGAAATGGGCACAATGCTCAAGGAGGGACTAAAACAGAACTGGACACAGTGCTCAAGGTGGGACTGAACCAGAACTGGACACAGAGCGCCTGGTGGGAATGAAAGAGAACAGGACACGATGCTCAAGTTGCGACTGAAACAGAACCGGACACATTGAGCAAGGTGGGACTGAAACAGAACTGGACACAGTGCTCAGGGTGGGACTGAAGCAGAACTGGACACAGTGCGCCTGGTGGGAATGAAACGGAACAGTACACTGAGCTCAAGGTGGGATTGAAACAGAACTGCACACAGTGCTCAAGGTGGGAATGAAACAGAACTGGACACAATGTTCAAGGTGGGACTGAAGCAGAACTGGACAGAGTGCTCAAGGTGGGAATGAAACAGAACTGGACAGAGTGCTCAAGGTGGGACTGAAACAGAAATCAACACTGTGCTCAAGACGGGACTGAAGCAGAACTGGACCCAGTGCTCAAGGTGGGACTGAAACAGAACTGGACACATTGCTCCAGGTGGGATTGAAACAGAACTGAACGCAGTGCTCAAGGAGGAGTTAAAAGAGAATTGAACGCAGTGCTCAAGGTTGGATTGAAACAGAACTGGGCACAATGCTCAAGGTGGGACTAAAACAGAATTGGACACAGTGCACAAGTTGGGACTGAAACAGAACTCGACATAGTGCTCCATGTGGTACTGAAACAGAACTGCAGACATTGCTCAAGTTGGGACTGAATCAGAACTGAACACTGTGATCAAGGTGAGACTGAAACAGAACTGAACGCAGTGCTAACGGTGGGTCTGAAACAGAACTGGAGACAATGTTCAAGGTGATTTTGAAACAGAACTGGACACAGTGCTCTAGTGGGACTGAAACAAAACTGGACACAGTGGAGTTGGTGGGACTGAAACAGAACTGAACACAGTGATAAAGGTGGGTTTAAACAGAACAGGACAAAGTGCTCAGGGTGGTATTGAAACAGAATTGGACACATTGCTCAAGGTGGGACAGAATCAAAACTGGATACTGTGCACTAGGTGGGTCTGAAACAGAACTGGACACAGTGCTCAAGGTGGGATGCAAACAGAACTGGACACAGAGCACAAGGTGGAACTGAAACAGAAGTTGACACATTGTGCAAGTTGGGACTGAAGCAGAACTGGACACAGGGCTCAAGGTGAGACTGAAACAGAACTGGAAACTGTGCTCAAGGTGGGATTGAAACAGAACTGAACACAGAGCTCAAGAATGGACTGAAACAGAACTGGAGACACTGTTCATGGTGGGACTGAAACTGAACTGGACACAGTGCTCAAGGTGGGACTGAAAAAGAGCAGGACACAGTGCTCAAGGTGGGACTGAAACAGAACTGAACACAGGGCTCAAGGTGGGATTAAAACAGAAATGGACAGAGTAATCAAGGTGGGACTGAACCAGATCTGAACGGATGTTCAAGATGGGACTGAAACAGAACTGGACACATTGTGCAAGTTGGGACTGAAGCAGAACAGGACACAGAACTCTAGGTGGGACTGAAACAGAACTAGGCACGCCGCTCAAGGTGGGACTAAAACAGAACTGGACACAGTGCTCAAGGTGGGAATAAAACAGAACTGGACACAGTGTTCAAGGTGATACTGAAACAGAACTGCACACATTGTTCAAGGTGGGACTGAAACAGGATTGGACACAGTGCTCAAGTTGGGAATGAAACAGAACTGGACATAGGGCTCAAGGTGGGACTGAAACAGAACTGGACACAGTGCTCCAGGTGGGATTGAAACAGAACTGAACGCAGTGCTGAAGGAGGGGTTAAAAGAGAATTGAACGCAGTGCTCAAGGTTGGATTGAAACAGAACAGGACACAGTGCTCAAGGTGGGACTGAAACAGAATTGGACACACTGTTCATGGTGGGACTGAAACAGAACTGGACACGGTGCTAAAGGTGGGACTAAAACAGAAATGGACACAGTGCTCAAGGTGGGACTGAAAAAGAACTGAACGGAGTGCTCAAGATGGGACAGAAACAGAACTGGACAAACTGTTCATGGTGGGACTGAAACAGAACTGGACACGGTGCTCATGGTGGGAGTGAAACAGAACAGGACACAGTGCTCAAGTTGGGACTGAACCAGAACTGGACACAATGCACCTGGTGGGAATGAAACAGAACAGGACACGGTGCTCAAGTTGCGACTGAAACAGAACAGGACACAGTGAGCAAGGTGGGACTGCAACAGAACTGGACAGAGTGCTCAAGGTGTGACTGAAGCAGAACTGGACACAGTGCGCCTGGTGGGAATGAAACAGAACTGGACAAATTGCTCAAGGTGGGTCTGAAACAGAACTGGACACAGGGCTCAAGGTGCGACTGAAACAGAACTGGACACAGTGCTCCAGGTGGGATTGAAACAGAAATGGGCACAATGCTCAAGGAGGGACTAAAACAGAACTGGACACAGTGCTCAAGGTGGGACTGAACCAGAACTGGACACAGAGCGCCTGGTGGGAATGAAAGAGAACAGGACACGGTGCTCAAGTTGCGACTGAAACAGAACCGGACACATTGAGCAAGGTGGGACTGAAACAGAACTGGACACAGTGCTCAGGGTGGGACTGAAGCAGAACTGGACACAGTGCGCCTGGTGGGAATGAAACGGAACAGTACACTGAGCTCAAGGTGGGATTGAAACAGAACTGCACACAGTGCTCAAGGTGGGAATGAAACAGAACTGGACACAATGTTCAAGGTGGGACTGAAGCAGAACTGGACAGAGTGCTCAAGGTGGGAATGAAACAGAACTGGACAGAGTGCTCAAGGTGGGACTGAAACAGAAATCAACACTGTGCTCAAGACGGGACTGAAGCAGAACTGGACACAGTGCTCAAGGTGGGACTGAAACAGAACTGGACACATTGCTCCAGATGGGATTGAAACAGAACTGAACGCAGTGCTCAAGGAGGAGTTAAAAGAGAATTGAACGCAGTGCTCAAGGTTGGATTGAAACAGAACTGGGCACAATGCTCAAGGTGGGACTAAAACAGAATTGGACACAGTGCACAAGTTGGGACTGAAACAGAACTCGACATAGTGCTCCATGTGGTACTGAAACAGAACTGCAGACATTGCTCAAGTTGGGACTGAATCAGAACTGAACACTGTGATCAAGGTGAGACTGAAACAGAACTGAACGCAGTGCTAACGGTGGGTCTGAAACAGAACTGGAGACAATGTTCAAGGTGATTTTGAAGCAGAACTGGACACAGTGCTCTAGTGGGACTGAAACAAAACTGGACACAGTGGAGTTGGTGGGACTGAAACAGAACTGAACACAGTGATAAAGGTGGGTTTAAACAGAACAGGACAAAGTGCTCAGGGTGGGATTGAAACAGAATTGGACACATTGCTCAAGGTGGGACAGAATCAAAACTGGATACTGTGCACTAGGTGGGTCTGAAACAGAACTGGACACAGTGCTCAAGGTGGGATTCAAACAGAACTGGACACAGAGCACAAGGTGGAACTGAAACAGAAGTTGACACATTGTGCAAGTTGGGACTGAAACAGAACTGGACACAGGGCTCAAGGTGAGACTGAAACAGAACTGGACACTGTGCTCAAGGTGGGATTGAAACAGAACTGAACACAGAGCTCAAGAATGGACTGAAACAGAACTGGAGACACTGTTCATGGTGGGACTGAAACTGAACTGGACACAGTGCTCAAGGTGGGACTGAAAAAGAGCAGGACACAGTGCTCAAGGTGGGACTGAAAAAGAACTGAACACAGGGCTCAAGGTGGGATTAAAACAGAAATGGACAGAGTAATCAAGGTGGGACTGAACCAGATCTGAACGGATTGCTCAAGATGGGACTGAAACAGAACTGGACACATTGTGCAAGTTGGGACTGAAGCAGAACAGGACACAGAACTCTAGGTGGGACTGAAACAGAACTAGGCACGCCGCTCAAGGTGGGACTAAAACAGAACTGGACACAGTGCTCAAGGTGGGAATAAAACAGAACTGGACACAGTGTTCAAGGTGATACTGAAACAGAACTGGACACGGTGCTAAAGGTGGGACTAAAACAGAAATGGACACAGTGCTCAAGGTGGGACTGAAAAAGAACTGAACGGAGTGCTCAAGATGGGACAGAAACAGAACTGGACAAACTGTTCAAGGTGGGACTGAAACAGAACTGGACACGGTGCTCATGGTGGGAGTGAAACAGAACAGGACACAGTGCTCAAGTTGGGACTGAACCAGAACTGGACACAGTGCGCCTGGTGGGAATGAAACAGAACAGGACACGGTGCTCAAGTTGCGACTGAAACAGAACAGGACACAGTGAGCAAGGTGGGACTGCAACAGAACTGGACAGAGTGCTCAAGGTGTGACTGAAGCAGAACTGGACACAGTGCGCCTGGTGGGAATGAAACAGAACTGGACAAATTGCTCAAGGTGGGTCTGAAACAGAACTGGACACAGGGCTCAAGGTGCGACTGAAACAGAACTGGACACAGTGCTCCAGGTGGGATTGAAACAGAAATGGGCACAATGCTCAAGGAGGGACTAAAACAGAACTGGACACAGTGCTCAAGGTGGGAATAAAACAGAACTGGACACAGTGTTCAAGGTGATACTGAAACAGAACTGCACACATTGTTCAAGGTGGGACTGAAACAGGATTGGACACAGTGCTCAAGTTGGGACTGAAACAGAACTGGACATAGGGCTCAAGGTGGGACTGAAACAGAACTGGACACAGTGCTCCAGGTGGGATTGAAACAGAACTGAACGCAGTGCTGAAGGAGGGGTTGAAAGAGAAGTGAACGCAGTGCTCCAGGTGGGATTGAAACAGAAATGGGCACAATGCTCAAGGAGGGACTAAAACAGAACTGGACACAGTGCTCAAGGTGTGACTGAACCAGAACTGGACACAGCGCGCCTGGTGGGAATGAAACAGAACAGCACACGGTGCTCAAGTTGCGACTGAAACAGAACCGGACACATTGAGCAAGGTGGGACGGAAACAGAACTGGACACAGTGCTCAGGGTGGGACTGAAGCAGAACTGGACACAGTGCGCCTGGTGGGAATGAAACGGAACAGTACACTGAGCTCAAGGTGGGATTGAAACAGAACTGCACACAGTGCTCAAGGTTGGACTGAAACAGAACTGGACACAATGTTCAAGGTGGGACTGAAGCAGAACTGGACAGAGTGCTCAAGGTGGGACTGAAACAGAAATCAACACTGTGCTCAAGACGGGACTGAAGCAGAACTGGACACAGTGCTCAAGGTGGGACTGAAACAGAACTGGACACATTGCTCCAGGTGGGATTGGAACAGAACTGAACGCAGTGCTCAAGGAGGACTTAAAAGAGAATTGAACGCAGTGCTCAAGGTTGGATTGAAACAGAACTGGGCACAATGCTCAAGGTGGGACTAAAACAGAATTGGACACAGTGCACAAGTTGGGACTGAAACAGAACTCGACATAGTGCTCCATGTGGTACTGAAACAGAACTGCAGACATTGCTCAAGTTGGGACTGAATCAGAACTGAACACTGTGATCAAGGTGAGACTGAAACAGAACTGAACGCAGTGCTAACGGTGGGTCTGAAACAGAACTGGAGACAATGTTCAAGGTGATTTTGAAACAGAACTGGACACAGTGCTCTAGTGGGAGTGAAACAAAACTGGACACAGTGCAGTTGGTGGGACTGAAACAGAACTGAACACAGTGATAAAGGTGGGTTTAAACAGAACAGGACAAAGTGCTCAGGGTGGGATTGAAACAGAATTGGACACATTGCTCAAGGTGGGACAGAATCAAAACTGGATACTGTGCACTAGGTGGGTCTGAAACAGAACTGGACACAGTGCTCAAGGTGGGATTCAAACAGAACTGGACACAGAGCACAAGGTGGAACTGAAACAGAAGTTGACACATTGTGCAAGTTGGGACTGAAGCAGAACTGGACACAGGGCTCAAGGTGAGACTGAAACAGAACTGGACACTGTGCTCAAGGTGGGATTGAAACAGAACTGAACACAGAGCTCAAGAATGGACTGAAACAGAACTGGAGACACTGTTCATGGTGGGACTGAAACTGAACTGGACACAGTGCTCAAGGTGGGACTGAAAAAGAGCAGGACACAGTGCTCAAGGTGGGACTGAAAAAGAACTGAACACAGTGCTCAAGGTGGGACTAAAACAGAAATGGACAGAGTAATCGAGGTGGGACTGAACCAGATCTGAACGGAGTGCTCAAGATGGGACTGAAACAGAACTGGACACATTGTGCAAGTTGGGACTGAAGCAGAACAGGACACAGAACTCTAGGTGGGACTGAAACAGAACTGGACACAGTGCTCAAGGTGGAAGTGAAACAGAACAGAACACAGTGCTCAAGATGGGACTGAAAAAGAACTGAACACAGTGCTCAAGATGGGACTGAAACAGAACTAGGCACGCCGCTCAAGGTGGGACTAAAACAGAACTGGACACAGTGCTCAAGGTGGGAATAAAACAGAACTGGACACAGTGTTCAAGGTGATACTGAAACAGAACTGCACACATTGTTCAAGGTGGGACTGAAACAGGATTGGACACAGTGCTCAAGTTGGGACTGAAACAGAACTGGACATAGGGCTCAAGGTGGGACTGAAACAGAACTGGACACAGTGCTCCAGGTGGGATTGAAACAGAACTGAACGCAGTGCTGAAGGAGGGGTTAAAAGAGAATTGAACGCAGTGCTCAAGGTTGGATTGAAACAGAACTGGGCACAATGCTCAAGGTGGGACTAAAACAGAATTGGACACAGTGCACAAGTTGGGACTGAAACAGAACTCGACATAGTGCTCCATGTGGTACTGAAACAGAACTGCAGACATTGCTCAAGTTGGGACTGAATCAGAACTGAACACTGTGATCAAGGTGAGACTGAAACAGAACTGAACGCAGTGCTAACGGTGGGTCTGAAACAGAACTGGAGACAATGTTCAAGGTGATTTTGAAACAGAACTGGACACAGTGCTCTAGTGGGACTGAAACAAAACTGGACACAGTGGAGTTGGTGGGACTGAAACAGAACTGAATACAGTGATAAAGGTGGGTTTAAACAGAACAGGACAAAGTGCTCAGCGTGGGATTGAAACAGAATTGGACACATTGCTCAAGGTGGGACAGAATCAAAACTGGATACTGTGCACTAGGTGGGTCTGAAACAGAACTGGACACAGTGCTCAAGGTGGGATTCAAACAGAACTGGACACAGAGCACAAGGTGGAACTGAAACAGAAGTTGACACATTGTGCAAGTTGGGACTGAAGCAGAACTGGACACAGGGCTCAAGGTGAGACTGAAACAGAACTGGACACTGTGCTCGAGGTGGGATTGAAACAGAACTGAACACAGAGCTCAAGAATGGACTGAAACAGAACTGGAGACACTGTTCATAGTGGGACTGAAACTGAACTGGACACAGTGCTCAAGGTGGGACTGAAAAAGAGCAGGACACAGTGCTCAAGGTGGGACTGAAAAAGAACTGAACACAGTGCTCAAGGTGGGACTAAAACAGAAATGGACAGAGTAATCGAGGTGGGACTGAACCAGATCTGAACGGAGTGCTCAAGATGGGACTGAAACAGAACTGGACACATTGTGCAAGTTGGGACTGAAGCAGAACAGGACACAGAACTCTAGGTGGGACTGAAACAGAACTGGACACAGTGCTCAAGGTGGAAGTGAAACAGAACAGAACACAGTGCTCAAGATGGGACTGAAAAAGAACTGAACACAGTGCTCAAGATGGGACTGAAACAGAACTAGGCACGCCGCTCAAGGTGGGACTAAAACAGAACTGGACACAGTGCTCAAGGTGGGAATAAAACAGAACTGGACACAGTGTTCAAGGTGATACTGAAACAGAACTGCACACATTGTTCAAGGTGGGACTGAAACAGGATTGGACACAGTGCTCAAGTTGGGACTGAAACAGAACTGGACATAGGGCTCAAGGTGGGACTGAAACAGAACTGGACACAGTGCTCCAGGTGGGATTGAAACAGAACTGAACGCAGTGCTGAAGGAGGGGTTAAAAGAGAATTGAACGCAGTGCTCAAGGTTGGATTGAAACAGAACAGGACACAGTGCTCAAGGTGGGACTGAAACAGAATTGGACACACTGTTCATGGTGGGACTGAAACAGAACTGGACACGGTGCTAAAGGTGGGACTGAAACAGAAATGGACACAGTGCTCAAGGTGGGACTGAAAAAGAACTGAACGGAGTGCTCAAGATGGGACAGAAACAGAACTGGACAACTGTTCATGGTGGGACTGAAACAGAACTGGACACGGTGCTCAAGGTGGGACTGAAACAGAACAGGACACAGTGCTCAAGGTGGGACTGAAGCAGAACTGGACACAGTGCGCCTGGTGGGAATGATACAGAACTGGACAAAGTGCTCAAGGTGGGTCTGAAACAGAACTGGACACAGGGCTCAAGGTGCGACTGAAACAGAACTGGACACAGTGCTCCAGGTGGGATTGAAACAGAAATGGGCACAATGCTCAAGGATGGACTAAAACAGAACTGGACACAGTGCTCAAGGTGGGACTGAACCAGAACTGGACACAGCGCGCCTGGTGGGAATGAAACAGAACAGGAAACGGTGCTCAAATTGCGACTGAAACAGAACCGGACACTTTGAGCAAGGTGGGACTGAAACAGAACTGGACACAGTGCTCAGGGTGGGACTGAAGCAGAACTGGACACAGTGCGCCTGGTGGGAATGAAACGGAACAGTACACTGAGCTCAAGGTGGGATTGAAACAGAACTGCACACAGTGCTCAAGGCTGGACTGAAACAGAACTGGACACAATGTTCAAGGTGGGACTGAAGCAGAACTGGACAGAGTGCTCAAGGTGGGACTGAAACAGAAATCAACACTGTGCTCAATACGGGACTGAAGCAGAACTGGACACAGTGCTCAAGGTGGGACTGAAACAGAACTGGACACATTGCTTCAGGTGGGATTGAAACAGAACTGAACGCAGTGCTCAAGAATAGACTGAAACAGAACTGGAGACACTGTTCATGGTGGGACTGAAACTGAACTGGACACAGTGCTCAATGTGGGACTGAAAAAGAGCAGGACACAGTGCTCAAGGTGGGACTGAAAAAGAACTGAACACAGTGCTCAAGGTGGGACTAAAACAGAAATGGACAGAGTAATCAAGGTGGGACTGAACCAGATATGAACGGAGTGCTCAAGATGGGACTGAAACAGAACTGGACACATTGTGCAAGTTGGGACTGAAGCAGAACAGGACACAGAAATCTAGGTGGGACTGAAACAGAACTGGACACAGTGCTCAAGGTGGAAGTGAAACAGAACAGAACACAGTGCTCAAGATGGGACTGAAAAAGAACTGAACACAGTGCTCAAGATGGGACTGAAACAGAACTAGGCACGCCGCTCAAGGTGGGACTAAAACAGAACTGGACACAGTGCTCAAGGTGGGAATAAAACAGAACTGGACACAGTGTTCAAGGTGATACTGAAACAGAACTGCACACATTGTTCAAGGTGGGACTGAAACAGGATTGGACACAGTGCTCAAGTTGGGAATGAAACAGAACTGGACATAGGGCTCAAGGTGGGACTGAAACAGAACTGGACACAGTGCTCCAGGTGGGATTGAAACAGAACTGAACGCAGTGCTGAAGGAGGGGTTAAAAGAGAATTGAACGCAGTGCTCAAGGTTGGATTGAAACAGAACAGGACACAGTGCTCAAGGTGGGACTGAAACAGAATTGGACACACTGTTCATGGTGGGACTGAAATAGAACTGGACACGGTGCTAAAGGTGGGACTGAAACAGAAATGGACACAGTGCTCAAGGTGGGACTGAAAAAGAACTGAACGGAGTGCTCAAGATGGGACAGAAACAGAACTGGACAAACTGTTCATGGTGGGACTGAAACAGAACTGGACACGGTGCTCAAGGTGGGAGTGAAACAGAATAGGACACAGTGCTCAAGCTGGGACTGAACCAGAAC
The DNA here is from genome assembly GCF_017639515.1 of Carcharodon carcharias. Classification (NCBI taxonomy): domain Eukaryota; kingdom Metazoa; phylum Chordata; class Chondrichthyes; order Lamniformes; family Lamnidae; genus Carcharodon; species Carcharodon carcharias. Next base: position 7,625,749 of record NC_054507.1, on the reverse strand, counting down.
TGGACACAGTGCGCCTGGTGGGAATGAAACAGAACAGGACACGGTGCTCAAGTTGCGACTGAAACAGAACAGGACACAGTGAGCAAGGTGGGACTGCAACAGAACTGGACAGAGTGCTCAAGGTGGGACTGAAGCAGAACTGGACACAGTGCGCCTGGTGGGAATGATACAGAACTGGACAAAGTGCTCAAGGTGGGTCTGAAACAGAACTGGACACAGGGCTCAAGGTGCGACTGAAACAGAACTGGACACAGTGCTCCAGGTGGGATTGAAACAGAAATGGGCACAATGCTCAAGGAGGGACTAAAACAGAACTGGACACAGTGCTCAAGGTGGGATTGAACCAGAACTGGACACAGCGCGCCTGGTGGGAATGAAACAGAACAGGAAACGGTGCTCAAATTGCGACTGAAACAGAACCGGACACTTTGAGCAAGGTGGGACTGAAACAGAACTGGACACAGTGCTCAGGGTGGGACTGAAGCAGAACTGGACACAGTGCACCTGGTGGGAATGAAACGGAACAGTACACTGAGCTCAAGGTGGGATTGAAACAGAACTGCACACAGTGCTCAAGGTTGGACTGAAACAGAACTGGACACAATGTTCAAGGTGGGACTGAAGCAGAACTGGACAGAGTGCTCAAGGTGGGACTGAAACAGAAATCAACACTGTGCTCAAGACGGGACTGAAGCAGAACTGGACACAGTGCTCAAGGTGGGACTGAAACAGAACTGGACACAGTGCGCCTGGTGGGAATGATACAGAACTGGACAAAGTGCTCAAGGTGGGTCTGAAACAGAACTGGACACAGGGCTCAAGGTGCGACTGAAACAGAACTGGACACAGTGCTCCAGGTGGGATTGAAACAGAAATGGGCACAATGCTCAAGGAGGGACTAAAACAGAACTGGACACAGTGCTCAAGGTGGGACTGAACCAGAACTGGACACAGCGCGCCTGGTGGGAATGAAACAGAACAGCACACGGTGCTCAAATTGCGACTGAAACAGAACCGGACACTTTGAGCAAGGTGGGACTGAAACAGAACTGGACACAGTGCTCAGGGTGGGACTGAAGCAGAACTGGACACAGTGCGCCTGGTGGGAATGAAACGGAACAGTACACTGAGCTCAAGGTGGGATTGAAACAGAACTGCACACAGTGCTCAAGGTTGGACTGAAACAGAACTGGACACAATGTTCAAGGTGGGACTGAAGCAGAACTGGACAGAGTGCTCAAGGTGGGACTGAAACAGAAATCAACACTGTGCTCAAGACGGGACTGAAGCAGAACTGGACACAGTGCTCAAGGTGGGACTGAAACAGAACTGGACACATTGCTCCAGGTGGGATTGAAACAGAACTGAACGCAGTGCTCAAGGAGGACTTAAAAGAGAATTGAACGCAGTGCTCAAGGTTGGATTGAAACAGAACTGGGCACAATGCTCAAGGTGGGACTAAAACAGAATTGGACACAGTGCACAAGTTGGGACTGAAACAGAACTCGACATAGTGCTCCATGTGGTACTGAAATAGGAACTGCAGACATTGCTCAAGTTGGGACTGAATCAGAACTGAACACTGTGATCAAGGTGAGACTGAAACAGAACTGAACGCAGTGCTAAAGGTGGGTCTGAAACAGAACTGGAGACAATGTTCAAGGTGATTTTGAAACAGAACTGGACACAGTGCTCTAGTGGGACTGAAACAAAACTGGACACAGTGGAGTTGGTGGGACTGAAACAGAACTGAACGCAGTGATAAAGGTGGGTTTAAACAGAACAGGACAAAGTGCTCAGGGTGGGATTGAAACAGAATTGGACACATTGCTCAAGGTGGGACAGAATCAAAACTGGATACTGTGCACTAGGTGGGTCTGAAACAGAACTGGACACAGTGCTCAAGGTGGGATTCAAACAGAACTGGACACAGAGCACAAGGTGGAACTGAAACAGAAGTTGACACATTGTGCAAGTTGGGACTGAAGCAGAACTGGACACAGGGCTCAAGGTGAGACTGAAACAGAACTGGAAACTGTGCTCAAGGTGGGATTGAAACAGAACTGAACACAGAGCTCAAGAATGGACTGAAACAGAACTGGAGACACTGTTCATGGTGGGACTGAAACTGAACTGGACACAGTGCTCAAGGTGGGACTGAAAAAGAGCAGGACACAGTGCTCAAGGTGGGACTGAAAAAGAACTGAACACAGTGCTCAAGGTGGGACTAAAACAGAAATGGACAGAGTAATCAAGGTGGGACTGAACCAGATCTGAACGGAGTGCTCAAGATGGGACTGAAACAGAACTGGACACATTGTGCAAGTTGGGACTGAAGCAGAACAGGACACAGAACTCTAGGTGGGACTGAAACAGAACTGGACACAGTGCTCAAGGTGGGAGTGAAACAGAACAGAACACAGTGCTCAAGATGGGACTGATAAAGAACTGAACACAGTGCTCAAGATGGGACTGAAACAGAACTAGGCACGCCGCTCAAGGTGGGACTAAAACAGAACTGGACACAGTGCTCAAGGTGGGAATAAAACAGAACTGGACACAGTGTTCAAGGTGATACTGAAACAGAACTGCACACATTGTTCAAGGTGGGACTGAAACAGGATTGGACACAGTGCTCAAGTTGGGACTGAAACAGAACTGACATAGGGCTCAAGGTGGGACTGAAACAGAACTGGACACAGTGCTCCAGGTGGGATTGAAACAGAACTGAACGCAGTGCTGAAGGAGGGGTTAAAAGAGAATTGAACGCAGTGCTCAAGTTTGGATTGAAACAGAACTGGACACAGTGCTCAAGGTGGGACTGAAACAGAATTGGACACACTGTTCATGGTGGGACTGAAACAGAACTGGACACGGTGCTAAAGGTGGGACTGAAACAGAACTGGACACAGTGCTCAAGGTGGGACTGAAACAGAACTGAACACAGTGCTCAAGATGGGACTGAAACAGAACTGGAGACAGTGTTCATGGTGGGACTGAAACAGAACTGGATACAGTAATCAAGGTGGAACTGAAACAGAACTGGGCACAATGCTCCAGGGGGGACTGATACAGAACTGGACACAGTGCACAAGTTGGGACTGAAACAGATCTGGACACAGTGCTCAATGTGGTCCAGAAACAGAAATGCAGACAGTGCTCAAGTTGGGACTGAATCAGAACTGGACACAGTGATCAAGGTGGGACTGAAACAGAAATGAACGCAGTGATCATGGTGGGTCTGAAACAGAACTGGACACAGTGCTAAAGCTGGGTCTGAAAAAGAACTGGACACAGTGCTGAAGGTGGGACTGAAACAGAATTGGACACACTGTTCATGGTGGGACTGAAACAGAACTGGACACGGTGCTAAAGGTGGGACTGAAACAGAACTGGACGCTGTGCTCAAGGTGGGACTGAAACAGAACTGAACACAGTGCTCAAGATGGGACTGAAACAGAACTGGAGACAGTTTTCATGGTGGGACTGAAACAGAACAGGACCGGGTGCTCAAGGTGGGACTGAAACAGAACTGAACGGAGTGCTCAAGATGGGACTGAAACAAAACTGGACACAGCGCTCAAGGTGGGACTGAACCAGAACTGGACACAGTGCGCCTGGTGGGAATGAAACAGAACAGGACACGGTGCTCAAGTTGGGAAAGAAACACAAGTGGACACAGAGCTCAAGGTGGCATTGAAACAGAACTGCACACAGTGCTCAAGGTTGGACTGAAACAGAACTGCAGACAGTGCTCAAGTTTGGACTGAATCAGAACTGGACACAGTGATCAAGGTGGGACTGAAACAGAAATGTACGCAGTGATCAAGATGGGTCTGAAACAGAACTGGAGACAGTGTTCAAGGTGAGTCTGAAACAGAACTGGACACAGTGCTCTAGTGGTACTGAAACAAAACTGGACACATTGGAGTAGGTGGGACTAAAACAGAACTGGACACAGTGGTAAAGGTGGGTTTAAACAGAACTGGACACAGTGCACAAGGTAGGATTGAAACAGAATTGGACACATTGCTCAAGGTGGGACAGAAACAAAACTGGATACTGTGCACTCGGTGGGTCTGAAACAGAACTGGACACAGTGCAAAAGCTGGGTCTGAAACAGAACTGGACGCAGTGATGAAGGTGGGACTGAAACAGAACTGGACACACTGTTCATGGTGGGACTGAAACAGAACTGGTCACGGTGCTCAAGGTGGGACTGAAACAGAACAGGACACAGTGAGCAAGGTGGGACTGAAACATAACTGGACACAGTGCTCAAGGTGGTTCTGAAACAGAAGTGGCCATAGGGCTCAAGGTGGGACTGAAACAGAACTGGACACAGTGCTCCAGGTGGGATTGAAACAGAACTGAACGCAGTCATGACAGAGGGGTTAAAAGAGAATTGAACGCATTGCTCAAGGTTGATTGAAACCAAACTGGGCACAATGCTCCAGCGGGGACTGATACAGAACTGGACACAGTGCACAAGTTGGGACTGAAACAGATCTGGACACAGTGATCAATGTGGTCCAGAAACAGAAATGCAGACAGTGCTCAAGTTGGGACTGAATCAGAACTGGACACAGTGATCAAGGTGGGACTGAAACAGAAATGAACGCAGTGATCATGGTGGGTCTGAAACAGAACTGGACACAGTGCGAAAGCTGGGTCTGAAAAAGAACTGGACACAGTGCTCAAGGTGGGACTGAAACAGAATTGGACACACTGTTCATGGTGTGACTGAAACAGAACTGGACACGGTGCTAAAGGTGGGACTGAAACAGAACTGGACTCTGTGCTCAAGGTGGGACTGAAACAGAACTGAACACAGTGCTCAAGATGGGACTGAAACAGAACTGGAGACAGTGTTCTTGGTGGGACTGAAACAGAACTGGATACAGTAATCAAGGTGGGACTGAAACAGAACTGGTCACAGTGCTCAAAGTGGGACTGAAACAGAACTGAACACAGTGCTCAAGGTGGGACTAAAACAGAAATGGACACAGTGCTCAAGGTGGGACTGAAAAAGAACTGAACGGAGTGCTCAAGATGGGACAGAAACAGAACTGGACAAACTGTTCATGTTGGGACTGAAACAGAACTGGACACGGTGCTCAAGGTGGGAGTGAAACAGAACAGGACACAGTGCTCAAGCTGGGACTGAACCAGAACTGGACACAGTGCGCCTGGTGGGAATGAAACAGAACAGGACACGGTGCTCAAGTTGCGACTGAAACAGAACAGGACACAGTGAGCAAGGTGGGACTGAAACAGAACTGGACAGAGTGCTCAAGGTGTGACTGAAGCAGAACTGGACACAGTGCGCCTGGTGGGAATGAAACAGAACTGGACAAAGTGCTCAAGGTGGGTCTGAAACAGAACTGGAAACAGGGCTCAAGTGCGACTGAAACAGAACTGGACACAGTGCTCCAGGTGGGATTGAAACAGAAATGGGCACAATGCTCAAGGAGGGACTAAAACAGAACTGGACACAGTGCTCAAGGTGGGACTGAACCAGAACTGGACACAGCGCGCCTGGTGGGAATGAAACAGAACAGGACACGGTGCTCAAGTTGCGACTGAAACAGAACCGGACACATTGAGTAAGGTGGGACTGAAACAGAACTGGACACAGTCCTCAGGGTGGGACTGAAGCAGAACTGGACACAGTGCGCCTGGTGGGAATGAAACGGAACAGTACACTGAGCTCAAGGAGGGATTGAAACAGAACTGCACACAGTGCTCAAGGTTGGACTGAAACAGAACTGGACACAATGTTCAAGGTGGGACTGAAGCAGAATTGGACACAGTGATCAAGGTGGGACTGAAACAGAAATGAACGCAGTGATCATGGTGGGTCTGAAACAGAACTGCACACAGTGCTAAAGCTGGGTCGAAAAAGAACTGGACACAGTGCTCAAGGTGGGACTGAAACAGAATTGGACACACTGTTAATGGTGGGACTGAAACAGAACTGGACACGGTGCTAAAGGTGGGACTGAAACAGAACTGGACGCTGTGCTCAAGGTGGGACTGAAACAGAACTGAACACAGTGCTCAAGATGGGACTGAAACAGAACTGGAGACAGTGTTCATGGTGGGACTGAAACAGAACTGGATACAGTAATCAAGGTGGGACTGAAACAGAACTGGACAGAGTGCTCAAGGTGGGACTGAAACAGAACTGAACACAGTGCTCAAGGTGGGACTAAAGCAGAAATGGACACAGTGCTCAAGGTGGGACTGAAACAGAACTGAACGGAGTGCTCAAGATGGGACTGAAACAAAACTGGACAGAGCGCTCAAGGTGGGACTGAACCAGAACTGGACACAGTGCGCCTGGTGGGAATGAAACAGAACAGGACACTTTGCTCAAGTTGGGAAAGAAACACAAGTGGACACAGAGCTCAAGGTGGGATTGAAACAGAACTGCACACAGTGCTCAAGGTTGGACTGAAACAGAACTGCAGACAGTGCTCAAGTTTGGACTGAATCAGAACTGGACACAGTGATCAAGGTGGGACTGAAACAGAAATGTACGCAGTGATCAAGATGGGTCTGAAACAGAACTGGAGACAGTGTTCAAGGTGAGTCTGAAACAGAACTGGACAAGGTGCTGTAGTGGGACGGAAACAAAACTGGACACATTGGAGTAGGTGGGACTAAAACAGAACTGGACACAGTGGTAAAGGTGGGTTTAAACAGAACTGGACACAGTGCACAAGGTGGGATTGAAACAGAATTGGACACATTGCTCAAGGTGGGACAGAAACAAAACTGGATACTGTGCACTAGGTGGGTCTGAAACAGAACTGGACACAGTGCAAAAGCTGGGTCTGAAACAGAATTGGACGCAGTGATGAAGGTGGGACTGAAACAGAACTGGACACACTGTTCATGGTGGGACTGAAACAGAACTGGTCACGGTGCTCAAGGTGGGACTGAAACAGAACAGGACACAGTGAGCAAGGTGGGACTGAAACATAACTGGACACAGTGCTCAAGGTGGTTCTGAAACAGAAGTGGCCATAGGGCTCAAGGTGGGACTGAAACAGAACTGGACACAGTGCTCCAGGTGGGATTGAAACAGAACTGAACGCAGTGCTGAAGGAGGGGTTAAAAGAGAATTGAACGCAGTGCTAAAGGTTGGATTGAAACAGAACTGGGCACAATGCTCCAGGGGGGACTGATACAGAACCGGACACAGTGCACAAGTTGGGACTGAAACAGATCTGGACACAGTGCTCAATGTGGTCCTGAAACAGAAATGCAGACAGTGCTCAAGTTGGGACTGAATCAGAACTGGACACAGTGATCAAGGTGGGACTGAAACAGAAATGAACGCAGTGATCATGGTGGGTCTGAAACAGAACTGGACACAGTGCTAAAGCAGGGTCTGAAAAAGAACTGGACACAGTGCTCAAGGTGGGACTGAAACAGAATTGGAGACACTGTTCATGGTGGGACTGAAACAGAACTGGACAAGTTGCTAAAGGTGGGACTGAAACAGAACTGGACGCTGTGCTCAAGGTGGGACTGAAACAGAACTGAACACAGTGCTCAAGGTGGGACTAAAACAGAAATGGACACAGTGCTCAAGGTGGGACTGAAAAAGAACTGAACGGAGTGCTCAAGATGGGACAGAAACAGAACTGGACAAACTGTTCATGGTGGGACTGAAACAGAACTGGACACGGTGCTCAAGGTGGGAGTGAAACAGAACAGGACACAGTGCTCAAGCTGGGACTGAACCAGAACTGGACACAGTGCGCCTGGTGGGAATGAAACAGAACAGGACACGGTGCTCAAGTTGCGACTGAAACAGAACAGGACACAGTGAGCTAGGTGGGACTGCAACAGAACTGGACAGAGTGCTCAAGGTGTGACTGAAGCAGAACTGGACACAGTGCGCCTGGTGGGAAAGAAACAGAACTGGACAAAGTGCTCAAGGTGGGTCTGAAGCAGAACTGGACACAGGGCTCAAGGTGCGACTGAAACAGAACTGGACACAGTGCTCCAGGTGGGATTGAAACAGAAATGGGCACAATGCTCAAGGAGGGACTAAAACAGAACTGGACACAGTGCTCAAGGTGGGACTGAACCAGAACTGGACACAGCGCGCCTGGTGGGAATGAAACAGAACAGGACACGGTGCTCAAGTTGCGACTGAAACAGAACCGGACACATTGAGTAAGGTGGGACTGAAACAGAACTGGACACAGTGCTCAGGGTGGGACTGAAGCAGAACTGGACACAGTGCGCCTGGTGGGAATGAAATGGAACAGTACACTGAGCTCAAGGTGGGATTGAAACAGAACTGCACACAGTGCTCAAGGTTGGACTGAAACAGAACTGGACACAATGTTCAAGGTGGGACTGAAGCAGAACTGGACAGAGTGCTCAAGGTGGGACTGAAGCAGAACTGGACAGAGTGCTCAAGGTGGGAATGAAACAGAACTGAACGCAGTGCTCAAGGAGGACTTAAAAGAGAATTGAACGCAGTGCTCAAGGTTGGATTGAAACAGAACTGGGCACAATGCTCAAGGTGGGACTAAAACAGAATTGGACACAGTGCACAAGTTGGGACTGAAACAGAACTCGACATAGTGCTCCATGTGGTACTGAAACAGAACTGCAGACATTGCTCAAGTTGGGACTGAATCAGAACTGAACACTGTGATCAAGGTGAGACTGAAACAGAACTGAACGCAGTGCTAACGGTGGGTCTGAAACAGAACTGGAGACAATGTTCAAGGTGATTTTGAAACAGAACTGGACACAGTGCTCTAGTGGGAGTGAAACAAAACTGGACACAGTGCAGTTGGTGGGACTGAAACAGAACTGAACACAGTGATAAAGGTGGGTTTAAACAGAACAGGACAAAGTGCTCAGGGTGGGATTGAAACAGAATTGGACACATAGCTCAAGGTGGGACAGAATCAAAACTGGATACTGTGCACTAGGTGGGTCTGAAACAGAACTGGACACAGTGCTCAAGGTGGGATTCAAACAGAACTGGACACAGAGCACAAGGTGGAACTGAAACAGAAGTTGACACATTGTGCAAGTTGGGACTGAAGCAGAAAAGGACACAGGGCTCAAGGTGAGACTGAAACAGAAATGGACACTGTGCTCAAGGTGGGATTGAAACAGAACTGAACACAGAGCTCAAGAATGGACTGAAACAGAACTGGAGACACTGTTCATAGTGGGACTGAAACTGAACTGGACACAGTGCTCAAGGTGGGACTGAAAAAGAGCAGGACACAGTGCTCAAGCTGGGACTGAACCAGAACTGGACACAGTGCGCCTGGTGGGAATGAAACAGAACAGGACACGGTGCTCAAGTTGCGACTGAAACAGAACAGGACACAGTGAGCAAGGTGGGACTGCAACAGAACTGGACAGAGTGATCAAGGTGGGACTGAAACAGAACTGGACGCAGTGCTCCAGGTGGGATTGAAACAGAACTGAATGCAGTGCTGAAGGAGGGGTTAAAAGAGAATTGAACGCATTGCTCAAGGTTGGATTGAAACAGAACAGGACACAGTGCTCAAGGTGGGACTGAAACAGAATTGGACACACTGTTCATGGTGGGACTGAAACAGAACTGGACACGGTGCTAATGGTGGGACTAAAACAGAAATGGACACAGTGCTCAAGGTGGGACTGAAAAAGAACTGAACGGAGTGCTCAAGATGGGACAGAAACAGAATTGGACAAACTGTTCATGGTGGGACTGAAACAGAACTGGACACGGTGCTCAAGGTGGGAGTGAAACAGAACAGGACACAGTGCTCAAGCTGGGACTGAACCAGAACTGGACACAGTGCGCCTGGTGGGAATGAAACAGAACAGGACACGGTGCTCAAGTTGCGACTGAAACAGAACAGGACACAGTGAGCAAGGTGGGACTGCAACAGAACTGGACAGAGTGCTCAAGGTGGGACTGAAGCAGAACTGGACACAGTGCGCCTGGTGGGAATGAAACAGAACTGGACAAAGTGCTCAAGGTGGGTCTGAAACAGAACTGGACACAGGGCTCAAGGTGCGACTGAAACAGAACTGGACACAGTGCTCCAGGTGGGATTGAAACATAAATGGGCACAATGCTCAAGGAGGGACTAAAACAGAACTGGACACAGTGCTCAAGGTGTGACTGAACCAGAACTGGACACAGCGCGCCTGGAGGGAATGAAACAGAACAGGACACGGTGCTCAAGTTGCGACTGAAACAGAACCGGACACATTGAGCAAGGTGGGACTGAAACAGAACTGGACACAGTGCTCAGGGTGGGACTGAAGCAGAACTGGACACAGTGCTCAAGGTGGGAATGAAACAGAACTGGACAGAGTGCTCAAGGTGGGACTGAAACAGAAATCAACACTGTGCTCAAGACGGGACTGAAGCAGAACTGGACACAGTGCTCAAGGTGGGACTGAAACAGAACTGGACACATTGCTCCAGGTGGGATTGAAACAGAACTGAACGCAGTGCTCAAGGAGGACTTAAAAGAGAATTGAACGCAGTGCTCAAGGTTGGATTGAAACAGAACTGGGCACAATGCTCAAGGTGGGACTAAAACAGAATTGGACACAGTGCACAAGTTGGGACTGAAACAGAACTCGACATAGTGCTCCATGTGGTACTGAAATAGGAACTGCAGACATTGCTCAAGTTGGGACTGAATCAGAACTGAACACTGTGATCAAGGTGAGACTGAAACAGAACTGAACGCAGTGCTAACGGTGGGTCTGAAACAGAACTGGAGACAATGTTCAAGGTGATTTTGAAACAGAACTGGACACAGTGCTCTAGTGGGACTGAAACAAAACTGGACACAGTGGAGTTGGTGGGACTGAAACAGAACTGAACACAGTGATAAAGGTGGGTTTAAACAGAACAGGACAAAGTGCTCAGGGTGGGATTGAAACAGAATTGGACACATTGCTCAAGGTGGGACAGAATCAAAACTGGATACTGTGCACTAGGTGGGTCTGAAACAGAACTGGACACAGTGCTCAAGGTGGGATTCAAACAGAACTGGACACAGAGCACAAGGTGGAACTGAAACAGAAGTTGACACATTGTGCAAGTTGGGACTGAAGCAGAACTGGACACAGGGCTCAAGGTGAGACTGAAACAGAACTGGACACTGTGCTCAAGGTGGGATTGAAACAGAACTGAACACAGAGCTCAAGAATGGACTGAAACAGAACTGGAGACACTGTTCATGGTGGGACTGAAACAGAACTGGATTCAGTAATCAAGGTGGGACTGAAATAGAACTAGACAGAGTGCTCAAGATAGTACTGAAACAGAACTGGAGACAGTGTTCATGTTGGGACTGAAACAGAACGGGATATAGTAATCAAGGTGGGACTGAAACAGAACTGGAGAAAGTGCTCCAGGTGGGATTGAAACAGAACTGGGCACAATGCTCAATGCGGGACTAAAACAGAAATGGACACATTACTCAAGGTGGGACTGAATAAGAACTGAACGGAGTGCTCAAGATGGGACTGAAACAGAACTGGACAAACTGTTCATGTTGGGACTGAAACAGAACTGGACACGGTGCTCAAGTTGGGAGTGAAACAGAACAGGACACAGTGCTCAAGCTGGGACTGAACCAGAACTGGACACAGTGCGCCTGGTGGGAATGAAACAGAACAGGACACGGTGCTCAAGTTGCGACTGAAACAGAACAGGACACAGTGAGCAAGGTGGGACTGCAACAGAACTGGACAAAGTGCTCAAGGTGGGACTGAAGCAGAACTGGACACAGTGCGCCTGGTGGGAAGGAAACAGAACAGGACACTGAGCTCAAGGTGGGATTGAAACAGAACTGCACACAGTGCTCAAGTTTGGACTGAAACAGAACTGGACACAATGTTAAAGTTGGGACTGAAGCAGAACTGGACACAGTGCTCAAGGTGGGTCTGAAAAAGAACTGGACACAATGCTCAAGGTGGGATTCAAACAGAACTGGACACAGTGCTCAAGGTGGAACTGAAACAGAACTGGACACATTGTGCAAGTTGGGACTTAAAGCAGAACTGGACACAGTGCTCAAGGTGAGACTGAAACAGAACTGGACACAGTGCTCAAGGTGGGATTGAAACAGAACTGAACACAGTGCTCAAGAATGGACTGAAACAGAACTGGAGACAGTGCTCATGGTGGGACTGAAACTGAACTGTACACAGTTCTCAAGGTGGGACTGAAACAGAACAGGACACAGTGAGCAAGGTGGGACTGAAACAGAAATGGACACAGTGCTCAAGGTGGGACTGAAGAAGAACTGGACAGAGTGCTCGAGGTGGGAATGAAACAGAAGTGGACCCAGTGCTCAAGGTGGGATTGAAACAGAACTGGACACAGTGCACAAGGTGGAACTGAAACAGAACTGGACACATTGTGCAAGTTGGGACTGAAGCAGAACTGGACACAGAGCTCAAGGTGGGACTGAAACAGAACTAGACATGCTGCTCAAGTTGGGACTGAAACAGAACTGGACAGAGTGCTCAAGGTGGGACTGAAACAGAACTGAACACAGTGCTCAAGATGGGACTGAAACAGAACTAGACGCGCCACTCAAGGTGGGACTAAAACAGAACTGGACACAGTGCTCAAGGTGGGACTAAAACAGAACTGGACACAGTTTTCAAGGCGATACTGAAACAGAACTGGACACAGTGCGCCTGGTGGGACTGAAACAGGATTGGACACAGTGCTCAAGGTGAGTCTGAAACACAGCTGGAAACAGTGAGCAAGGTGGTACTGCAAGAGAACTGAACGCAGTGCTCAGGGAGGGTCTGAAACAGAACTGGAGACAGTGTTCAAGGTGATTCAGAAACAGAACTGGACAGAGTGCTCTAGTGGGACTGAAACAAAACTGGACACATTGGAGTAGGCGGGACTGAAACAGAACTGGACACAGTGCTAAAGGTGGGTTTAAACAGAACTGGACACGGTGCTCAGGGTGCGATTGAAACAGAATTGGACACATTGCTCAAGGTGGGACAGAAAAAAAACTGGATACTGTGCACTAGGTGTGTCTGAAACAGAACTGGACACAGTGCTAAAGCTGGGTCTGAAACAGAACTGGACACAGTGCTCAAGGTGAGACTGAAACAGAACTGGACACAGTGCTCAAGGTGGGACTGAAACAGAACTGAACACAGTGCTCAAGATGGGACTGAAACAGAACTGGAGACAGTGTTCATGGTGGGACTGAAACAGAACTGGATTCAGTAATCAAGGTGGGACTGAAATGGAACTAGACAGAGTGGTCAAGATAGGATTGAAACAGAACTGGAGACAGTGTTCATGTTGGGACTGAAACAGAACTGGAGAAAGTGCTCCAGGTGGGATTGAAACAGAACTGGGCACAATGCTCAATGCGGGACTAAAACAGAAATGGACACATTGCTCAAGGTGGGACTGAAAAGGAACTGAACGGAGTGCTCAAGATGGGACTGAAATAGAACTGGACAATCTGCTCATGTTGGGACTGAAACAGAACTGGACACGGTGCTCAAGTTGGGAGTGAAACAGAACAGGACACAGTGCTCAAGCTGGGACTGAACCAGAACTGGACACAGTGCGCCTGGTGGGAATGAAACAGAACAGGACACGGTGCTCAAGTTGCGACTGAAACAGAACAGGACACAGTGAGCAAGGTGGGACTGCAACAGAACTGGACACAGTGCGCCTGGTGGGAAGGAAACAGAACAGGACACTGAGCTCAAGGTGGGATTGAAACAGAACTGCACACAGTGCTCAAGGTTGGACTGAAACAGAACTGGACACAATGTTAAAGTTGGGACTGAAGCAGAACTGGACACAGTGCTCAAGGTGGGTCTGAAAAAGAACTGGACACAATGCTCAAGGTGGGATTCAAACAGAACTGGACACAGTGCTCAAGGTGGAACTGAAACAGAACTGGACACATTGTGCAAGTTGGGACTTAAGCAGAACTGGACACAGTGCTCAAGGTGAGACTGAAACAGAACTGGACACAGTGCTCAAGGTGGGATTGAAACAGAACTGAACACCGTGCTCAAGAATGGACTGAAACAGAACTGGAGACAGTGTTCATGGTGGGACTGAAACTGAACTGGACACGGTGCTCAAGGTGGGACTGAAACAGAACAGGACACAGTGCTCAAGGTGGGACTGAAACAGATCTGGACACAGTGCTCAAGGTGGGACTGAAGCAGAACTGGACAGAGTGCTCGAGGTTGGAATGAAACAGAAGTGGACCCAGTGATCAAGGTGGGAGTGAAACAGAACTGGACACAGTGCACAAGGTGGAACTGAAACAGAACTGGACACATTGTGCAAGTTGGGACTGAAGCAGAACTGGACACAGAGCTCAAGGTGGGACTGAAACAGAACTAGACATGCTGCTCAAGTTGGGACTGAAACAGAACTGGACAGAGTGCTCAAGGTGGGACTGAAACAGAACTGAACACAGTGCTCAAGATGGGACTGAAACAAAACTAGACGCGCCGCTCAAGGTGGGACTAAAACAGAACTGGACACAGTGCTCAATGTGGGACTAAAACAGAACTGGACACAGTTTTCATGGCGATACTGAAACAGAAGTGGACACAGTGCGCCTGGTGGGACTGAAACAGGATTGGACACAGTGATCAAGGTGAGTCTGAAACACAGCTGGAAACAGTGAGCAAGGTGGTACTGCAAGAGAACTGAACGCAGTGCTCAAGGAGGCTCTGAAACAGAACTGGAGAAAGTGTTCAAGGTGATTCAGAAACAGAACTGGACAGAGTGCTCTAGTGGGACTGAAACAAAACTGGACACATTGGAGTAGGCGGGACTGAAACAGAACTGGACACAGTGCTAAAGGTGGGTTTAAACAGAACTGGACACGGTGCTCAGGGTGCGATTGAAACAGAATTGGACACATAGCTCAAGGTGGGACAGAAAAAAAACTGGATACTGTGCACTAGGTGTGTCTGAAACAGAACTGGACACAGTGCTAAAGCTGGGTCTGAAACAGAACTGGACACAGTGCTCAAGGTGGGACTGAAACAGAAATGGACACAGATCTCAAGGTGGGATTCAAACAGAAATTGACAGAGTGCTCAAGTTGGGTCTGAAAAAGAACTGGACACAGTGCTCAAGGTGTGATTGAAACAGAACTGGAGACACTGCACAAGGTGGAACTGAAACAGAAGTTGACACATTGTGCAAGTTGGGACTGAAGCAGAACTGGACACAGTGCTCAAGGTGAGACTGAAACAGAACTGGACACAGTGCTCAAGGTGGGATTGAAACACAACTGAACACAGTGCTCAAGATGGAACTGAAACAGAACTGGAGACAGTGCTCATGGTGGGACTGAAACAGAACTGGATACAGTACTCAAGGTAGGACTGAAACAGAACTGGACACAGTGCACAAGTTGGGACTGAAATAGATCTGGACACAGTGCTCAATGTGGTTCTGAAAAAGAACTGCAGACAGTGCTCAAGTTGGGACTGAATCAGAACTGGACACAGTGATCAAGGTGGGACTGAAACAGAAATGAACGCAGTGATCATGGTGGGTCTGAAACAGAACTGGAGACAGTGTTCAAGGTGATTCTGAAACAGAACTGGACACAGTGCTCTAGTGGAATTGAAACAAAACTGGACACAGTGGAGTAGGTGGGACTGAAACAGAACTGGACACAGTGCTAAAGGAGGGTTTAAACATAACTGGACACAGTGCTCAAGGTGGGACTGAAACAGAATTGGACACATTGCTCAAGGTGGGACAGAAACAAAACTGGATACTGTGCACTAGGTGGGTCTGAAACAGAACTGGACACAGAGCTAAAGCTGGGTCTGAAACAGAACTGGACAGAGTGCTCAAGGTGGGACTGAAACAGAACTGAACACAGTGCTCAAGATGGGACTGAAACAGAACTAGACGCGCCGCTCAAGGTGGGACTAAAACAGAACTGGACACAGTGCTCAAGGTGGGACTAAAACAGAACTGGACACAGTTTTCAAGGCGATACTGAAACAGAAGTGGACACAGTGCGCCTGGTGGGACTGAAACAGGATTGGACACAGTGATCAAGGTGAGTCTGAAACACAGCTGGAAACAGTGAGCAAGGTGGTACTGCAAGAGAACTGAACGCAGTGCTCAAGGAGGCTCTGAAACAGAACTGGAGAAAGTGTTCAAGGTGATTCAGAAACAGAACTGGACAGAGTGCTCTAGTGGGACTGAAACAAAACTGGACACATTGGAGTAGGCGGGACTGAAACAGAACTGGACACAGTGCTAAAGGTGGGTTTAAACAGAACTGGACACGGTGCTCAGGGTGCGATTGAAACAGAATTGGACACATTGCTCAAGGTGGGACAGAAAAAAAACTGGATACTGTGCACTAGGTGTGTCTGAAACAGAACTGGACACAGTGCTAAAGCTGGGTCTGAAACAGAACTGGACACAGTGCTCAAGGTGGGACTGAAACAGAAATGGACACAGATCTCAAGGTGGGATTCAAACAGAAATTGACAGAGTGCTCAAGTTGGGTCTGAAAAAGAACTGGACACAGTGCTCAAGGTGTGATTGAAACAGAACTGGAGACACTGCACAAGGTGGAACTGAAACAGAAGTTAACACATTGTGCAAGTTGGGACTGAAGCAGAACTGGACACAGTGCTCAAGGTGAGACTGAAACAGAACTGGACACAGTGCTCAAGGTGGGACTGAAACAGAACTGAACACAGTGCTCAAGATGGAACTGAAACAGAACTGGAGACAGTATTCAAGGTGGGACTGAAACAGAACTGGACACAGTGCACAAGTTGGGACTGAAACAGATCTGGACACAGTGCTCAATGTGGTTCTGAAACAGAACTGCAGACAGTGCTCAAGTTGGGACTGAATCAGAACTGGACACAGTGATCAAGGTGGGACTGAAACAGAAATGAACGCAGTGATCATGGTGGGTCTGAAACAGAACTGGAGACAGTGTTCAAGGTGATTCTGAAACAGAACTGGACACAGTGCTCTAGTGGAATTGAAACAAAACTGGACACAGTGGAGTAGGTGGGACTGAAACAGAACTGGACACAGTGCTAAAGGAGGGTTTAAACATAACTGGACACAGTGCTCAAGGTGGGACTGAAACAGAATTGGACACATTGCTCAAGGTGGGACAGAAATAAAACTGGATACTGTGCACTAGGTGGGTCTGAAACAGAACTGGACACAGTGCTAAAGCTGGGTCTGAAACAGAACTGGACACAGTGCTCAAGGTGGGACTGAAACAGAACTGGACACGGTGCTAAAGGTGGGACTGAAACAGAACTGGACACAGTGCTCAAGGTGGGACTGAAAAAGAACTGAACACAGTGCTCAAGATGGGACTGAAACAGAACTGGAGACAGTGTTCATGGTGGGACTGAAACAGAACTGGATACAGTAATCAAGGTGGGACTGAAACAGAACTGGACAGAATGCTCAAGGTGGGACTGAAACAGAACTGAACACAGTGCTCAAGGTGGGACTAAAACAGAACTGAACACAGTGCTCAAGGTGGGACTGAAACAGAACTGAACGGAGTGCTCAAGATGGGAGTGAAACAAAACTGGACACAGCGCTCAAGGTGGGACTGAACCAGAACTGGACACAGTGCGCCTGTTGGGAATGAAACAGAACAGGACACGGTGCTCAAGTTGGGAAAGAAACACATGTGGACACAGAGCTCAAGGTGGGATTGAAACAGAACTGCACACAGTGCTCAAGGTTGGACTGAAACAGAATTGAACACAGTGCTCAAGATAGGACTGAAACAGAATTGGAGACAGTGTTCATGTTGGGACTGAAAAGGAACTGGATACAGTGCTCAAGGTGGGACTGAAACAGAACTGGAGACAGTGTTCATGGTGGGACTGAAACAGAACTGGATTCAGTACTCAAGGTGCGACTGAAATAGAACTAGACAGAGTGCTCAAGATAGGACTGAAACAGAACTGGAGACAGTGTTCATGTTGGGACTGAAACATAACTGGATACAGTAATCAAGGTGGGACTGAAACAGAACTGGAGAAAGTGCTCCAGGTGGGAGTGAAACAGAACTGGGCATAATGCTCAATGCGGGAATAAAACAGTAATGGACACAGTGCTCAAGGTGGGACTGAAAAAGAACTGAACGGAGTGCTCAAGATGGGACAGAAACAGAACTGGACAAACTGTTCATGGTGGGACTGAAACAGAACTGGACACGGTGCTCAAGGTGGGAGTGAAACAGAACAGGACACAGTGCTCAAGCTGGGACTGAACCAGAACTGGACACAGTGCGCCTGGTGGGAATGAAACAGAACAGGACACGGTGCTCAAGTTGCGACTGAAACAGAACAGGACACGGTGAGCAAGGTGGGACTGCAACAGAACTGGACAGAGTGCTCAAGGTGGGACTGAAGCAGAACTGGACACAGTGCGCTTGGTGGGAATGAAACAGAACAGGACACTGAGCTCAAGGTGGGATTGAAACAGAACTGCACACAGTGCTCAAGGTTGGACTGAAACAGAACTGGACACAATGTTAAAGTTGGGACTGAAGCAGAACTGGACACAGTGCTCATGGTGGGTCTGAAAAAGAACTGGACACAATGCTCAAGGTGGGATTCAAACAGAACTGGACACAGTGCTCAAGGTGGAACTGAAACAGAACTGGACACATTGTGCAAGTTGGGACTTAAGCAGAACTGGACACAGTGAGCAAGGTGGGACTGAAACAGAACTGGACACAGTGCTCAAGGTGGGACTGAAGCAGAACTGGACAGTGCTCGAGGTGGGAATGAAACAGAACTGGACAGAGTGCTCAAGGTGGGACTGAAACAGAAATCAACACTGTTCTCAAGATGGGACTTTAGCAGAACGGGTCACAGTGCTCAAGGTAGGACTGAAAGAGAACTGGACACAGTGCTCAAGGTGGGTCTGAAACAGAACTGGAAACAGGGCTCAAGGTGGGACTGAAACAGAACTGGACACATTGCTCCAGGTGGGATTGAAACAGAACTGAACGCACTGCTCAAGGAGGGGTTAAAAGAGAATTGAACGCAGTGCTCAAGGTGGATTGAAACAGGACTGGGCACAATGCTCATGGTGGGACTAAAACAGAGATGGACACAGTGCACAAGTTGGGACTGAAACAGAACTCGACATAGAGCTCAATGTGGTTCTGAAACAGAACTGCAGACAGTGCTCAAGTTGGGACTGAATTAGAACTGGACACTGTGATCAAGGTGGGACTGAAACAAAACTGAATGCAGTGCTAACGGTGGGTCTGAAACAGAACTGGAGACAGTGTTCAAGGTGATTCTGAAACAGAACTAGACACAGTGCTCTAGTGGGACTGAAACAAAACTGGACACAGTGAAGTTGGTGGGACTGAAACAGAACTGGACACAATGCTAAAGGTGGGTTTAAACAGAAATGGACAAAGTGCACAGGGTGGGTTTGAAACAGAATTGGACACATTGTTCAAGGTGGGACAGAACGAAAACTGGATACTGTGCACTAGGTGGGTCTGAAACAGAACTGGAAAGAGTGTGAAAGCTGGGTCTGAAACAGAACTGGACACAGTGCTCAAGGTGGGACTGAAACAGAACTGGACACAGATCTCAAGGTGGGATTCAAACAGAAATTGACAGAGTGCTCAAGGTGGTTCTGAAAAAGAACTGGACACAGTGCTCGAGGTGGGATTCAAACAGAACTGGACACAGTGCACAAGGTGGAACTGAGACAGAAGTTGACACATTGTGCAAGTTCGGACTGAAGCAGAACTGGACACAGTGCTCAAGAATGGACTGAAACAGAACTGGAGACAGTGTTCATGGTGGGAGTGAATCAGGACTAGTCACAGTGCTCAAGGTGGGACTGAAACAGACCAGGACACTGTGCTCAATTTGGGACTGAAACAGAACTGAACACAGTGCTCAAGGTGGGACTAAAACAGAAATGGACAGAGTACTCAAGGTGGGACTGAAACAGAACTGAACACAGTGCTCAAGATGGGACTGAAACAGAACTGGACACGGTGCTCAAGGTGGGACTGAAACAGAACAGGACACAGTGAGCAAAATGGGACTGAAAAAGAACTGGACACAGTGCTCAAGGTGGGATTGAAACAGAACTGGACACAGTGCTCAAGGTGGGATTGAAACAGGACTGCTCACAGTGCTCAAGGTGGGACTGAAACAGAACTGGACACAGTGCTCAAGGTGGGACTCAAACAGAACTGCACACATTGTTCAAGGTGGGAGTGAAACAGGATTGGACACAGTGCACAAGTTGGTTCTGAAACAGAGCACGACACAGTGCTCAAGGTGGATTTGAAACAAAGTGGACACATTGCTCAAGGTGGGACTGAAAGAGAACAGGATACGGTGCTTAAGTTGGGACTGAAACAGAAGTGGACACAGTGCTCAAGGTGGATCTGAAACAGAACTGGGCACAATGCTCAAGGTTGGACTAAAACAGAACTGGACACAGTGCACTAGTTGGGTCTGAAACAGAACTCGACATAGTGCTCCATGTGGTTCTGAAACAGAACTGCAGACAGTGCTCAAGTTGGGACTGAATCAGAACTGGACCCTGTGATCAAGGTGGGACTGAAACAGTACTGAACGCAGTGCTCACGGTGGGTCTGAAACAGAACTGGAGACAGTGTTCAAGGTGATTCTGAAACAGAACTGGACACAGTGCTCTGGTGACATTGAAACAAATCTGGACACAGTGGAGTAGGTGAGACTGAAACAGAACTGGACACAGTGCTAAAGGTGGGTTTAAACAGAACTGGACACTGCTCAAGGTGGGACTGAAACAGAGTTGGACACATTGCTCAAGGTGGGTCAAAAACAAAACTGGATACTGTGCACTAGGTGGGTCTGAAACAGAAATGGACACAGTGCTAAAGCTGGGTCTGAAACAGAACTGGACACAGTGCTCAACTGGGGACTGAAAAAGAACTGGACAAAGATCTCAAGGTGGGATTCAAACAGAAATTGACAGAGTGCTCAAGGTGGGTCTGAAAAAGAAGTGGACCCAGTGCTCAAGGTGGGATTGAAATAGAACTGGACACAGTGCACAAGGTGGAACTGAAACAGAACGGACACATTGTGCAAGTTGGGACTGAAGCAGAACTGGACACAGAGCTCAAGGTGGGACTGAAACAGAACTAGACACGCTGCTCAAGTTGGGACTGAAACAGAACTGCACAGAGTGCTCAAGGTGGGACTGAAACAGAACTGAACACAGTGCTCAAGATGGGACTGAAACAGAACTAGACGCGCCGCTCAAGGTGGGACTAAAACAGAACTGGACACAGTGCTCAAGGTGGGACTAAAACAGAACTGGACACAGTTTTCATGGCGATACTGAAACAGAAGTGGACACAGTGCGCCTGGTGGGACTGAAACAGGATTGGACACAGTGCTCAAGGTGAGTCTGAAACACAGCTGGAAACAGTGAGCAAGGTGGTACTGCAAGAGAACTGAACGCAGTGCTCAAGGAGGGTCTGAAATAGAACTGGAGACAGTGTTCAAGGTGATTCTGAAACAGAACTGGACAGAGTGCTCTAGTGGGACTGAAACAAAACTGGACACATTGGAGTAGGCGGGACTGAAACAGAACTGGACACAGTGCTAAAGGTGGGTTTAAACAAAACTGGACACGGTGCTCAGGGTGCGATTGAAACAGAATTGGACACATTGCTCAAGGTGGGACAGAAAAAAAACTGGATACTGTGCACTAGGTGTGTCTGAAACAGAACTGGACACAGTGCTAAAGCTGGGTCTGAAACAGAACTGGACACAGTGCTCAAGGTGGGACTGAAACAGAAATGGACACAGATCTCAAGGTGGGATTCAAACAGAAATTGACAGAGTGCTCAAGTTGGGTCTGAAAAAGAACTGGACACAGTGCTCAAGGTGTGATTGAAACAGAACTGGAGACACTGCACAAGGTGGAACTGAAACAGAAGTTGACACATTGTGCAAGTTGGGACTGAAGCAGAACTGGACACAGTGCTCAAGGTGAGACTGAAACAGAACTGGACACAGTGCTCAAGGTGGGACTGAAACAGAACTGAACACAGTGCTCAAGATGGAACTGAAACAGAACTGGAGACAGTGCTCATGGTGGGACTGAAACAGAACTGGATACAGTACTCAAGGAGGGACTGAAACAGAATGGACACAGTGCACAAGTTGGGACTGAAACAGATCTGGACACAGTGCTCAATGTGGTTCTGAAACAGAACTGCAGACAGTGCTCAAGTTGGGACTGAATCAGAACTGGACACAGTGATCAAGGTGGGACTGAAACAGAAATGAACGCAGTGATCATGGTGGGTCTGAAACAGAACTGGAGACAGTGTTCAAGGTGATTCTGAAACAGAACTGGACACAGTGCTCTAGTGGAATTGAAACAAAACTGGACACAGTGGAGTAGGTGGGACTGAAACAGAACTGGACACAGTGCTAAAGGAGGGTTTAAACAGAACTGGACACAGTGCTCAAGGTGGGACTGAAACAGAATTGGACACATTGCTCAAGGTGGGACAGAAACAAAACTGGATACTGTGCACTAGGTGGGTCTGAAACAGAACTGGACACAGTGCTAAAGCTGGGTCTGAAACAGAACTGGACACAGTGCTCAAGGTGGGACTGAAACAGAACTGGACACGGTGCTAAAGGTGGGACTGAAACAGAACTGGACACAGTGCTCAAGGTGGGACTGAAAAAGAATTGAACACAGTGCTCAAGATGGGACTGAAACAGAACTGGAGGCAGTGTTCATGGTGGGACTGAAACAGAACTGGATACAGTAATCAAGGTGGGACTGAAACATAACTGGACAGAGGGCTCAAGGTGGGACTGAAACAGAACTGAACACAGTGCTCAAGGTGGGACTAAAACAGAAATGGACACAGTGCTCAAGGTGGGACTGAAACAGAACTGAACGGAGGGCTCAGGATGGGACTGAAACAAAACTGGACACAGCGCTCAAGGTGGGACTGAACCAGAACTGGACACAGTGCGCCTGGTGGGAATGAAACAGAACAGGACACGGTGCTCAAGTTGGGAAAGAAACACAAGTGGACACAGAGCTCAAGGTGGGATTGAAACAGAACTGCACACAGTGCTCAAAGTTGGACTGAAACAGAACTGAACACAGTGCTCAAGATAGGACTGAAACAGAATTGGAGACAGTGTTCATGTTGGGACTGAAAAGGAACTGGATAGAGTAATCAAGGAGGGACTGAATCAGAACTGGACAGAGTGCTCAAGGAAGGCCTGAAACAGAACTGAACACAGTGCTCAAGGTGGGACTAAAACAGAAAAGAACACAGTGCTCAAGGTGGAACTGAAACAGAACTGGACACATTGTGCAAGTTGGGACTGAAGCAGAAATGGACACAGTGCTCAAGGTGAGACTGAAACAGAACTGGACACAGTGCTCAAGGTGGGACTGAAACAGAACTGAACACAGTGCTCAAGATGGGACTGAAACAGAACTGGAGACAGTGTTCATGGTGGGACTGAAACAGAACTGGATACAGTAATCAAGGTGGGACTGAAACAGAACTAGACAGAGTGCTCAAGATAGGACTGAAACAGAATTGGAGACAGTGCTCATGTTGGGACTGAAAAGGAACTGGATACAGTAATCAAGGTGGGACTGAAACAGAACTGGACACAGTGCTCCAGGTGGGATTGAAACAGAACTGGGAACAATGCTCAAGGTGGGACTAAAACAGAAATGGACACAGTGCTCAAGTTGGGACTGAAAAAAAACTGAACGGAGTGCTCAAGATGGGTCTGAAACAGAACTGGACACACTGTTCAGGGTGGGACTGAAACAGAACTGGACACAGTGCTCAAACTGGGACTGAAACAGAACAGGATACAGTGAGCAAGGTGGAAATGAAACAGAACTGGACACAGTGCTCAAGGTGGGACTGAACCAGAACTGGACACAGTGCGCCTGGTGGGAATGAAACAGAACAGGACACGGTGCTCAAGTTGGGAAAGAAACACAAGTGGACACAGAGCTCAAGTGGGATTGAAACAGAACTGGACACAGCGCTCAAGGTGGGACTGAAACAGAACTGGACACATTGCTCCAGGTGGGATTGAAACAGAACTGAACGCTGTGCTCAAGGAGGGGTTAAAAGAGAATTGAACGCAGTGCTCAAGGTGGATTGAAACAGAACTGGGCACAATGCTCAAGGTGGGACCAAAACAGAACTGAACGCAGTGCTCACGGTGGGTCTGAAACAGAACTGGAGACAGTGTTCAAGTTGATTCTGAAACAGAACTGGACACAGTGCTCTAGTGGGACTGAAACAAATCTGGACACCGTGAAGTTGCTGGGACTGAAACAGAACTGGACACAGTGCTAAAGGTGGGTTTAAACAGAAATGGACAAAGTGCACAGGGTGGGATTGAAACAGAATTGGACACATTGCTGAAGGTGGGACAGAAAGAAAACTGGATACTATGCACTAGGTGGGTCTGAAACTGAACTGCGAACAGTGCGAAAGCTGGGTCTGAAACAGAACTGGACACAGAGCTCAAGGTGGGACTGAAACAGAACTGGACACAGATCTCAAGGTAGGATTCAAACAGAAATTGAAAGAGTGCTCAAGGTGGGTCTGAAAAAGAATTGGACACAATGCTCAAAGTGGGATTCAAACAGAACTGGACACAGTGCTCAAGGTGGGATTGAAACAGAATTGGACACATTGCTCAAGGTGGGACAGAAACAAAACTGGATACTGTGCACTCGGTGGGTCTGAAACAGAACTAGACACAGTGCTAAAGCTGGGTCTGAAACAGAATTGGACACAGTAATCAAGGTGGGACTGAAACAGAACTGGACACAGATCTCAAGGTGGGATTCAAACAGAAATTGACAGAGTGCTCAAGGTGGGTCTGAAAAAGAACTGGACACAATGCTCAAGGTGGGATTCAAACAGAACTGGACACAGTGCTCAAGGTGGAACTGAAACCAAACTGGACACATTGTGCAAGTTGGGACTGAAGCAGAACTGGACACAGTGCTCAAGATGGGACTGAAGCAGAACTGGACAGAGTGCTCAAGGTGGTAATGAAACAGAACTGGACACAGTTCTCAAGGTGGGACTGAAACAGAAATCAACACCGTGCTCAAGATGGGACTGAAACAGAACTAGACGCGCCGCTCAAGGTGGGACTAAAACAGAACTGGACACAGTGCTCAAGATGGGACTAAAACAGAACTGGACACAGTGTTCAAGGCGATATTGAAACAGAACTGCACACATTGTTCAAGGTGGGACTGAAGCAGGATTGGACACAGTGCTCAAGGTGAGTCTGAAACACAACTGGAAACAGTGAGCAAGGTGGGACTGCAAGAGAACTGAACGCAGTGCTCAAGGAGGGTCTGAAACAGAACTGGAGACAGTGTTCAAGGTGATTCTGAAACAGAACTGGACACAGTGCTCTAGTGGGACTGAAACAAAACTGGACACAGTGGAGTAGGCGGGACTGAAACAGAACTGGACACAGGGCTCAGGGTGAGATTGAAACAGAATTGGACACATTGCTCAAGGTGGGACAGAAACAAAACTGGATACTGTGCACTAGGTGTGTCTGAAACAGAACTGGACAGAGAGTTAAAGCTGGGTCTGAAACAGAACTGGACACAGTGCTCAAGGTGGGACTGAAACAGAACTGGACAGAGTGCTCTAGTGGGACTGAAACAAAACTGGACACAGTGGAGTAGGCGGGACTGAAACAGAACTGGACACAGTGCTAAAGGTGGGTTTAAACAGAACTGGACACAGTGCTCAAGGTGGGACTGAAACAGAACTGGACACAGATCTCAAGGTGGGATTCAAACAGAAATTGAAAGAGTGCTCAACGTGGGTCTGAAAAAGAACTGGACACAATGCTCAAGGTGGGATTCAAACAGAACTGGACACAGTGCTCAAGGTGGAACTGAAACAGAACTGGACACATTGTGCAAGTTGGGACTGAAGCAGAAATGGACACAGTGCTCAAGGTGAGACTGAAACAGAACTGGACACAGTGCTCAAGATGGGACTGAAACAGAACTGGAGACAGTGTTCATGGTGGGACTGAAACAGAACTGGATACAGTAATCAAGGTGGGACTGAAACAGAACTAGACAGAGTGCTCAAGATAGGACTGAAACAGAACTGGAGACAGTGTTCATGTTAGGACTGAAACAGAATTGGATACAGTAATCAAGGTGGGACTGAAACAGAACTAGACATATTGCTCCAGGTGGGATTGAAACAGAACTGGGCACAATGCTCAAGGTGGGACTAAAACAGAAATGGACACAGTGCTCAAGGTGGGACTGAAAAAGAACTGAACGGAGTGCTCAAGTTGTGACTGAAACAGAACTGGACGCGGTGCTCAAGGTGGGTCTGAAACAGAACTGGACACAGGGCTCAAGGTGGGACTGAAACAGAACTGGACACATTGCTCCAGGTGGGATTGAAACAGAACTGAACGCTGTGCTCAAGGAGGGGTTAAAAGAGAATTGAACGCAGTGCTCAAGGTGGATTGAAACAGAACTGGGCACAATGCTCAAGGTGGGACCAAAACAGAACTGAACGCAGTGCTCACGGTGGGTCTGAAACAGAACTGGAGACAGTGTTCAAGGTGATTCTGAAACAGAACTGGACACAGTGCTCTAGTGGGACTGAAACAAATCTGGACACAGTGAAGTTGCTGGGAGTGAAACAGAACTGGACACAGTGCTAAAGGTGGGTTTAAACAGAAATGGACAAAGTGCACAGGGTGGGATTGAAACAGAATTGGACACATTGCTGAAGGTGGGACAGAAAGAAAACTGGATACTATGCACTAGGTGGGTCTGAAACTGAACTGCGAACAGTGCGAAAGCTGGGTCTGAAACAGAACTGGACACAGTGCTCAAGGTGGGACTGAAACAGAACTGGACACAGATCTCAAGGTGGGATTCAAAAAGAAATTGAAAGAGTGCTCAAGGTGGGATTGAAACAGAATTGGACACATTGCTCAAGGTGGGACAGATACTGTGCACTCGGTGGGTCTGAAACAGAACTAGACACCGTGCTAAAGCTGGGTCTGAAACAGAACTGGATACAGTAATCAAGGTGGGACTGAAACAGAACTGGACACAGATCTCAAAATGGGATTCAAACAGAAATTGACAGAGTGCTCAAGGTGGGTCTGAAAAAGAACTGGACACAATGCTCAAGGTGGGATTCAAACAGAACTGGACACAGTGCTCAAGGTGGAACTGATACAGAACTGGACACATTGTGCAAGTTGGGACTGAAGCAGAACTGGACACAGTGCTCAAGGTGAGACTGAAACAGAACTGGACACAGTGCTCAAGGTGGGACTGAAACAGAACTGAAGACAGTGCTCAAGATGGGACTGAAACAGAACTGGAGACAGTGTTCATGGTGGGACTGAAACAGAACTGGATACAGTAATCAAGGTGGGACTGAAACAGAACTAGACAGAGAGCTCAAGATAGGACTGAAACAGAACTGGAGACAGTGTTCATGCTGGGACTGAAACAGAACTGGATACAGTAATCAAGGTGGGACTGAAACAGAACTAGACAGAGTGCTCCAGGTGGGATTGAAACAGAACTGGGCACAATGCTCAAGGTGGGACTAAAACAGAAATGAACACAGTGCTTAAGGTGGGACTGAAAAAGAACTGAACGGAGTGCTCAAGATGGGCCTGAAACAGAACTGGACACACTGTTCATGGTGGGACTGAAACAGAACTGGACACGGTGCTCAAGGTGGGTCTGAAACAGAACTGGACACATTGCTCCAGGTGGGATTGAAACAGAACTGAAGGCAGTGCTCAAGGAGGGGTTAAAAGACAATTGAACACAGTGCTCAAGGTGGATTGAAACAGAAATGGGCACAATGCTCAAGGTGGGACTAAAACAGAATTGGACACAGTGCACAAGTTGGGACTGAAACAGGACTCGACATAGTGCTCCATGTGGTTCTGAAACAGAACTGCAGACAGTGCTCAAGTTGGGACTGAATTAGAACTGGACACTGTGATCAAGGTGGGACTGAAACAAAACTGAACACAGTGCTCACGGTGGGTCTGAAACAGAACTGGAGACATTGTTCAAGGTGATTCTGAAACAGAACTGGACACAGTGCTCTAGTTGGACTGAAACAAAACTGGACACAGTGAAGTTGGTGGGACTGGAACAGAATTGGACACAGTGCTAAAGGTGGGTTTAAACAGAAATGGACAAAGTGCACAGGGTGGGATTGAAACAGAATTGGACACATTGCTCAAGGTGGGACAGAAAGAAAACTGGATACTGTGCACTAGGTGGGTCTGAAACTGAACTGCAAACAGTGCGAAAGCTGGGTCTGAAACAGAACTGGACACAGTGCTCAAGGTGGGACTTAAACAGAACTGGACACAGATCTCAAGGTGGGATTCAAACAGAAATTGACAGAGTGCTCAAGGTGGTTCTGAAAAAGAACTGGACACAGTGCTCAAGGTGGGATTCAAACAGAACTGGACACATTGCACAAAATGGAACTGAAACAGAAGTTGACACATTGTGCAAGTTCGGACTGAAGCAGAACTGGACACAGTGCTCAAGAATGGACTGAAACAGAACTGGAGACAGTGTTCATGGTGGGACTGAAACAGAACTGGACACAGTGCTCAAGGTGGGACTGAAAAACACCAGGACACAGTGCTCAAGTTGGGACTGAAACAGAACTGAATACAGTGCTCAAGGTGGGACTAAAACAGAAATGGACA
This sequence comes from Carcharodon carcharias, assembly GCF_017639515.1. NCBI lineage: Eukaryota > Metazoa > Chordata > Chondrichthyes > Lamniformes > Lamnidae > Carcharodon > Carcharodon carcharias. The sequence goes on along the minus strand of NC_054507.1, from coordinate 7,596,895 downwards.
GAGTACTCAAGGTGGGACTGAAACAGAACTGAACACAGTGCTCAAGATGGGACTGAAACAGAACTGGACACGGTGCTCAAGGTGGGACTGAAACAGAACAGGACCCAGTGAGCAAGTTGGGACTGAAAAAGAACTGGACACAGTGCTCAAGGTGGGACTGAAGCAGAACTGGACAGAGTGCTCAAGGTGGTAATGAAACAGAACTGGACACAGTTCTCAAGGTGGGACTGAAACAGAAATCAACACCGTGCTCAAGATGGGACTGAAACAGAATTAGACGCGCCGCTCAAGGTGGGACTAAAACAGAACTGGACACAGTGCTCAAGGTGGGACTAAAACAGAACTGGACACAGTGTTCAAGGCGATACTGAAACAGAACTGCACACATTGTTCAAGGTGGGACTGAAACAGGATTGGACACAGTGCTCAAAGTGAGTCTGAAACACAACTGTAAACAGTGAGCAAGGTGGGACTGCAAGAGAACTGAACGCAGTGCTCAAGGAGGGTCTGAAATAGAACTGGAGACAGTGTTCAAGGTGATTCTGAAACAGAACTGGACACAGTGCTCTAGTGGGACTGAAACAAAACTGGACACATTGGAGTAGGCGGGACTGAAACAGAACTGGACACAGTGCTAAAGGTGGGTTTAAACAGAACTGGACACGGTGCTCAGGGTGCGATTGAAACAGAATTGGACACATTGCTCAAGGTGGGACAGAAAAAAAACTGGATACTGTGCACTAGGTGTGTCTGAAACAGAACTGGACACAGTGCTAAAGCTGGGTCTGAAACAGAACTGGACACAGTGCTCAAGGTGGGACTGAAACAGAAATGGACACAGATCTCAAGGTGGGATTCAAACAGAAATTGACAGAGTGCTCAAGTTGGGTCTGAAAAAGAACTGGACACAGTGCTCAAGGTGTGATTGAAACAGAACTGGAGACACTGCACAAGGTGGAACTGAAACAGAACTCGACATAGTGCTCCATGTGGTTCTGAAACAGAACTGCAGACAGTGCTCAAGTTGGGACTGAAACAGAACTGGACACTGTGATCAAGGTGGGACTGAAACAGAACTGAACGCAGTGCTCACGGTGGGTCTGAAACAGAACTGGAGACAGTGTTCCAGGTGATTCAGAAACAGAACTGGACACAGTGCTCTAGTGGGACTGAAACAAAACTGGACACAGTGGAGTAGGTGGGACTGAAACAGAACTGGACACAGTGCTAAAGGAGGGTTTAAACAGAAATGGACAAAGTGCACAGGGTGGGATTGAAACAGAATTGGACACATTGCTCAAGGTGGGACAGAAAGAAAACTGGATACTGTGCACTAGGTGGGTCTGAAACTGAACTGCAAACAGTGCGAAAGCTGGGTCTGAAACAGAACTGGACACAGTGCTCAAGGTGGGACTGAAACAGAACTGGACACAGATCTCAAGGTGGGATTCAAACAGAAATTGACAGAGTGCTCAAGGTGGTTCTGAAAAAGAACTGGACACAGTGCTCAAGGTGGGATTCAAACAGAACTGGACACATTGCACAAAATGGAACTGAAACAGAAGTTGACACATTGTGCAAGTTCGGACTGAAGCAGAACTGGACACAGTGCTCAAGAATGGAATGAAACAGAACTGGAGACAGTGTTCATGGTGGGACTGAAACAGAACTGGACACAGTGCTCAAGGTGGGACTGAAAAACACCAGGACACAGTGCTCAAGTTGGGACTGAAACAGAACTGAATACAGTGCTCAAGGTGGGACTAAAACAGAAATGGACAGAGTACTCAAGGTGGGACTGAAACAGAACTGAACACAGTGCTCAAGATGGGACTGAAACAGAACTGGACACGGTGCTCAAGGTGGGACTGAAACAGAACAGGACCCAGTGAGCAAGTTGGGACTGAAAAAGAACTGGACACAGTGCTCAAGGTGGGACTGAAGCAGAACTGGACAGAGTGCTCAAGGTGGTAATGAAACAGAACTGGACACAGTTCTCAAGGTGGGACTGAAACAGAAATCAACACCGTGTTCAAGATGGGACTGAAACAGAATTAGACGCGCTGCTCAAGGTGGGACTAAAACAGAACTGGACACAGTGCTCAAGGTGGGACTAAAACAGAACTGGACACAGTGTTCAAGGCGATACTGAAACAGAACTGCACACATTGTTCAAGGTGGGACTGAAACAGGATTGGACACAGTGCTCAAGGTGAGTCTGAAACACAACTGTAAACAGTGAGCAAGGTGGGACTGCAAGAGAACTGAACGCAGTGCTCAAGTAGGGTCTGAAACAGAACTGGTGACAGTGTTCAAGGTGATTCTGAAACAGAATTGGACAGAGTGCTCTAGTGGGACTGAAACAAAACTGGACACAGTGGAGTAGGCGGGACTGAAACAGAACTGGACACAGTGCTAAAGGTGGGTTTAAACAGAACTGGACACAGTGCTCAGGGTGCGATTGAAACAGAATTGGACACATTGCTCAAGGTGGGATAGAAACAAAACTGGATACTGAGCACTAGGTGTGTCTGAAGCAGAACTGGACACAGTGCTAAAGCTGGGTCTGAAACAGAACTGGACACAGTGCTCAAGGTGGGACTGAAACAGAACTGGACAGAGTGCTCTAGTGGGACTGAAACAAAACTGGACACAGTGGAGTAGGCGGGACTTAAACAGAACTGGACACAGTGCTAAAGGTGGGTTTAAACAGAACTGAACACCGTGCTCAAGACGGGACTGAAACAGAACTGGACACGGTGCTCAAGGTGGGACTGAAGCTGAATAGGACACAGTGAGCAAGTTGGGACTGAAAAAAAACTGGACACAGTGCTCAAGGTGGGACTGAAGCAGAACTGGACAGAGTGCTCAAGGTGGTAATGAAACAGAACTGGACACAGTTCTCAAGGTGGGACTGTAACAGAAATCAACACCGTGCTCAAGATGGGACTGAAACAGAACTAGACGCGCCGCTCAAGGTGGGACTAAAACAGAACTGGACACAGTGCTCAAGGTGGGACTAAAACAGAACTGGACACAGTGTTCAAGGCGATACTGAAACAGAACTGCACACATTGTTCAAGGTGGGACTGAAACAGGATTGGACACAGTGCTCAAGGTGAGTCTGAAACACAACTGTAAACAGTGAGCAAGGTGGGACTGCAAGAGAACTGAACGCAGTGCTCAAGGAGGGTCTGAAACAGAACTGGTGACAGTGTTCAAGGTGATTCTGAAACAGAACTGGACACAGTGCTCTAGTGGGACTGAAACAAAACTGGACACAGTGGAGTAGGCGGGACTGAAACAGAACTGGACACAGTGCTAAAGGTGGGTTTAAACAGAACTGGACACAGTGCTCAGGGTGCGATTGAAACAGAATTGGACACATTGCTCAAGGTGGGACAGAAACAAAACTGGATACTGAGCACTAGGTGTGTCTGAAGCAGAACTGGACACAATGCTAAAGCTGGGTCTGAAACAGAACTGGACACAGTGCTCAAGGTGGGACTGAAACAGAACTGGACAGAGTGGAGTAGGCGGGACTGAAACAGAACTGGAGACAGTGCTAAAGGTGGGTTTAAACAGAACTGAACACCGTGCTCAAGACGGGACTGAAACAGAACTGGACACGGTGCTCAAGGTGGGACTGAAGCAGAATAGGACACAGTGAGCAAGTTGGGACTGAAAAAGAACTGGACACAGTGCTCAAGGTGGGACTGAAGCAGAACTGGACAGAGTGCTCAAGGTGGTAATGAAACAGAACTGGACACAGTGCTGAAGGTGGGACTGAAACAGAGATCAACACTGTGCTCAAGATGGGACTGAAGCAGAACTGGTCACAGTGCTCAAGGTGGGACTGAAACAGAACTGGACACAGTGCTCAAGGTGGGTCAGAATCAGAACTGGACACAGGTCTCAATGTGGGACAGAAACAGAACAGAACACAGTGCTCACGGTGGGATTGAAACAGAACTGGACACAGTACTCAAGGTGGGAATCAAACAGAATGGGCACTGTCCTCAAGGTGGGACTCAAACAGAACTGCACACATTGTTCAAGGTGGTAGTGAAACAGGATTGGACACAGTGCTCAAGTTGCTTCTGAAAGAGAGCAGGACACAGTGCTCAAGGTGGATTTGAAACAAAGTGGACACAGTGCTCAAGGTGGGACTGAAAGAGAACAGGACACGGTGCTTAAGTTGGGACTGAAACAGAAGTGGACACAGTGTTCAAGTTGGATCTGAAACAGAACTGGGTACAATGCTCAAGGTTGGACTAAAACAGAACTGGACACAGTGCACAAGTTGTGACTTAAACAGAACTCGACATAGTGCTACATGTGGTTCTGAAACAGAACTGCAGATAGTGCTCTAGTTGGGACTGAATCAGAACTGGACACTGTGATCAAGGTGGGACTGAAACAGAACTGAACGCAGTGCTCACGGTGAGTCTGAAAGAGAACTGGAGACAGTGTTCAAGGTGATTCTGAAACAGAACTGGACACATTGCTCAAGTGGGACAGAAACAAAACTGGAAACAGTGGAGTAGGTGGCACTGAAACAGAACTGGAAACAGTGCTAAATGTGGGTTTAAACAGCACTGGACACAGTGCTCAAGGTGGGATTGAAACAGAATTGGACACAGTGCACCATGTGGGACTGAAACAGAACTGAACACAGTGCTCAAGGTGGGACTGAAACAGAACTAGACACGCTGCTCAAGTTGGGACAGAAACAGAACAGGACAGAGTGCTCAAGGTGGTACTGAAACAGAACTGAACACAGTGCTCAAGATGGGACTGAAACAGAACTGGAGACAGTGTTCATGGTGGGACTGAAACAGAACTGGATACAGTAATCAAGGTGGGACTGAAACAGAACTGGAGAAAGTGCTCCAGGTGGGATTGAAACAGAACTGGGCACAATGCTCAATGCGGCTCTAAAACAGAATTAGACACAGTGCACAAGTTGGGACTGAAACAGAACTCGACATAATGCTCCATGTGGTTCTGAAACAGAACTGCAAACAGTGCTCAAGTTGGGACTGAAACAGAGCTGGACACAGATCTCAAGGTGGGATTCAAACAGAAATTGACAGAGTGCTCAAGGTGGTTCTGAAAAAGAACTGGACACAGTGCTCAAGGTGGGATTCAAACAGAACTGGACACAGTGCACAAGGTGGAACTGAAACAGAACTGGACACATTGTGCAAGTTGGGACTGAAGCTGAACTGGACACAGTGCTCAAGGTGAGACTGAAACAGAACAAGACACAGTGCTCAAGGTGGGACTGAAACAGAACTGAACACAGTGCTCAAGCTGGAACTGAAACAGAACTGGAGACAGTGTTCATGGTGGGACTGAAACAGAACTGGATACAGTACTCAAGTTGGGAATGTAACAGAACTGGACTGGTTGCTCAAGGTGGGACTGAAACAGAACTGAAAACAGTGCTCAAGGTGGGACTGAAACAGAACTGGGCACAATGCTCAAGGAGGGACTAAAACAGAAATGGACACAGTGCTCAAGGTGGGAATGAAGTAGAACTGAACGGAGTGCTCAAGATGGGACTGAAACAGAACTGGACACACTGTTCATGGTGGAACTGAAACAGAACTGGACACGGTGCTCAAGGTGGGTCTGAAACAGAACTGGACACATTGCTCCAGGTGGGATTGAAACAGAACTGAACGCAGTGCTCAAGGAGGGGTTAAAAGACAATTGAACGCAGTGCTCAAGGTGGATTGAAACAGAACTGGGCACAATGCTCAAGGTGGGACTAAAACAGAATTGGACACAGTGCACAAGTTGGGACTGAAACAGAACTCGACATAGTGCTCCATGTGGTTCTGAAACAGAACTGCAGACAGTGCTCAAGTTGGGACTGAAACAGAACTGAACGCAGTGCTCACGGTGGGTCTGAAACAGAACTGGAGACAGTGTTCAAGGTGATTCTGAAACAGAACTGGACACAGTGCTCTAGTGGGACTGAAACAAAACTGGACACAGTGAAGTTGGTGGGACTGAAACAGAACTGGACACAGTGCTAAAGGTGGCTTTAAACAGAAATGGACAAAGTGCACAGGGTGGGATTGAAACAGAATTGGACACATTGCTCAAGGTGGGACAGAAAGAAAACTGGATACTGTGCACTAGGTGGGTCTGAAACTGAACTGCAAACAGTGCAAAAGCTGGGTCTGAAACAGAACTGGACACAGTGCTCAAGGTGGGACTGAAACAGAACTGGACACAGATCTCAAGGTGGGATTCAAACAGAAATTGACAGAGTGCTCAAGGTGGTTCTGAAAAAGAACTGGACACAGTGCTCAAGGTGGGATTCAAACAGAACTGGACACATTGCACAAAATGGAACTGAAACAGAAGTTGACACATTGTGCAAGTTCGGACTAAAGCAGAACTGGACACAGTGCTCAAGAATGGACTGAAACAGAACTGGAGACAGTGTTCATGGTGGGACTGAAACAGAACTGGACACAGTGCTCAAGGTGGGACTGAAAAGGACCAGGACACAGTGCTCAAGGTGGGACTGAAACAGAACTGAATACAGTGCTCAAGGTGGGACTAAAACAGAAATGGACAGAGTACTCAAGGTGGGACTGAAACAGAACTGAACACAGTGCTCAAGATGGGACTGAAACAGAACTGGACACGGTGCTCAAGGTGGGACTGAAACAGAACAGGACACAGTGAGCAAGTTGGGACTGAAAAAGAACTGGACACAGTGCTCAAGGTGGAACTGAAGCAGAACTGGACAGAGTGCTCAAGGTGGTAATGAAACAGAACTGGACACAGTTCTCAAGGTGGGACTGAAACAGAAATCAACACCGTGCTCAAGGTGGGACTGAAACAGAACTGAACACAGTGCTCAAGATGGGACTGAAACAGAACTGGAGACATTGTTCATGGTGGGACTGAAACAGAACTGGATACAGTAATCAAGATGGGACTGAAACAGAACTAGACAGAGTGCTCAAGATAGGACTGAAACAGAACTGGAGACAGTGTTCATGTTGGGACTGAAACAGAACTGGATACAGTAAACAAGTTGGGACTGAAACAGAACTAGACATATTGCTCCAGGTGGGATTGAAACAGAACTGAGCACAATGCTCAAGGTGGGACTAAAACAGAAATGGACACAGTGCTCAAGGAGGGTCTGAAACAGAACTGGAGACAGTGTTCAAGGTGATTCTGAAACAGAACTGGAAAGAGTGCTATAGTGGGACTGAAACAAAACTGGACACAGTTGGGTAGGTGGGACTGAAACAGAACTGGAGACAGTGTTCAAGGTGATTCTGAAACAGAACTGGACACAGTGCTCTAGTGGGACTGAAACAAAACTGGACACAGTTGGGTAGGTGGGACTGAAACAGACCTGGACACAGTGCTAAAGCTGGGTTTAAACAGAACTGGACACAGTGCTCAGGGTGCGATTGAAACAGAATTGGACACAGTGCTCAAGGTGGGACTGAAAGAGAACAGGACACGGTGCTTAAGTTGGGACTGAAACAGAAGTGGACACAGTGCTCAAGTTGGATCTGAAACAGAACTGGGCACAATGCTCAAGGTTGGACTAAAACAGAACTGGACACAGTGCACAAGTTGTGACTTAAACAGAACTCGACATAGTGCTACATGTGGTTCTGAAACAGAACTGCAGATAGTGCTCTAGTTGGGACTGAATCAGAACTGGACACTGTGATCAAGGTGGGACTGAAACAGAACTGAACGCAGTGCTCACGGTGAGTCTGAAAGAGAACTGGAGACAGTGTTCAAGGTGATTCTGAAACAGAACTGGACACATTGCTCAAGTGGGACAGAAACAAAACTGGAAACAGTGGAGTAGGTGGCACTGAAACAGAACTGGAAACAGTGCTAAATGTGGGTTTAAACAGCACTGGACACAGTGCTCAAGGTGGGATTGAAACAGAATTGGACACAGTGCACCATGTGGGACTGAAACAGAACTGAACACAGTGCTCAAGGTGGGACTGAAACAGAACTAGACACGCTGCTCAAGTTGGGACAGAAACAGAACAGGACAGAGTGCTCAAGGTGGTACTGAAACAGAACTGAACACAGTGCTCAAGATGGGACTGAAACAGAACTGGAGACAGTGTTCATGGTGGGACTGAAACAGAACTGGATACAGTAATCAAGGTGGGACTGAAACAGAACTGGAGAAAGTGCTCCAGGTGGGATTGAAACAGAACTGGGCACAATGCTCAATGCGGGACTAAAACAGAATTAGACACAGTGCACAAGTTGGGACTGAAACAGAACTCGACATAATGCTCCATGTGGTTCTGAAACAGAACTGCAAACAGTGCTCAAGTTGGGACTGAAACAGAGCTGGACACAGATCTCAAGGTGGGATTCAAACAGAAATTGACAGAGTGCTCAAGGTGGTTCTGAAAAAGAACTGGACACAGTGCTCAAGGTGGGATTGAAACAGAACTGGACACAGTGCACAAGGTGGAACTGAAACAGAACTGGACACATTGTGCAAGTTGGGACTGAAGCTGAACTGGACACAGTGCTCAAGGTGAGACTGAAACAGAACAAGACACAGTGCTCAAGGTGGGACTGAAACAGAACTGAACACAGTGCTCAAGCTGGAACTGAAACAGAACTGGAGACAGTGTTCATGGTGGGACTGAAACAGAACTGGATACAGTACTCAAGTTGGGAATGTAACAGAACTGGACTGGTTGCTCAAGGTGGGACTGAAACAGAACTGAAAACAGTGCTCAAGGTGGGACTGAAACAGAACTGGGCACAATGCTCAAGGAGGGACTAAAACAGAAATGGACACAGTGCTCAAGGTGAGACTGAAATAGAACTGAACGGAGTGCTCAAGATGGGACTGAAACAGAACTGGACACACTGTTCATGGTGGAACTGAAACAGAACTGGACACGGTGCTCAAGGTGGGTCTGAAACAGAACTGGACACATTGCTCCAGGTGGGATTGAAACAGAACTGAACGCAGTGCTCAAGGAGGGGTTAAAAGACAATTGAACGCAGTGCTCAAGGTGGATTGAAACAGAACTGGGCACAATGCTCAAGGTGGGACTAAAACAGAATTGGACACAGTGCACAAGTTGGGACTGAAACAGAACTCGACATAGTGCTCCATGTGGTTCTGAAACAGAACTGCAGACAGTGCTCAAGTTGGGACTGAAACAGAACTGAACGCAGTGCTCACGGTGGGTCTGAAACAGAACTGGAGACAGTGTTCAAGGTGATTCTGAAACAGAACTGGACACAGTGCTCTAGTGGGACTGAAACAAAACTGGACACAGTGAAGTTGGTGGGACTGAAACAGAACTGGACACAGTGCTAAAGGTGGCTTTAAACAGAAATGGACAAAGTGCACAGGGTGGGATTGAAACAGAATTGGACACATTGCTCAAGGTGGGACAGAAAGAAAACTGGATACTGTGCACTAGGTGGGTCTGAAACTGAATTGCAAACAGTGCAAAAGCTGGGTCTGAAACAGAACTGGACACAGTGCTCAAGGTGGGACTGAAACAGAACTGGACACAGATCTCAAGGTGGGATTCAAACAGAAATTGACAGAGTGCTCAAGGTGGTTCTGAAAAAGAATTGGACACAGTGCTCAAGGTAGGATTCAAACAGAACTGGACACATTGCACAAAATGGAACTGAAACAGAAGTTGACACATTGTGCAAGTTCGGACTGAAGCAGAACTGGACACAGTGCTCAAGAATGGACTGAAACAGAACTGGAGACAGTGTTCATGGTGGGACTGAAACAGAACTGGACACAGTGCTCAAGGTGGGACTGAAAAGGACCAGGACACAGTGCTCAAGGTGGGACTGAAAAAGAACTGAATACAGTGCTCAAGGTGAGACTAAAACAGAAATGGACAGAGTACTCAAGGTGGGACTGAAACAGAACTGAACACAGTGCTCAAGATGGGACTGAAACAGAACTGGACACGGTGCTCAAGGTGGGACTGAAACAGAACAGGACACAGTGAGCAAGTTGGGACTGAAAAAGAACTGGACACAGTGCTCAAGGTGGAACTGAAGCAGAACTGGACAGAGTGCTCAAGGTGGTAATGAAACAGAACTGGACACAGTTCTCAAGGTGGGACTGAAACAGAAATCAACACCGTGCTCAAGGTGGGACTGAAACAGAACTGAACACAGTGCTCAAGATGGGACTGAAACAGAACTGGAGACATTGTTCATGGTGGGACTGAAACAGAACTGGATACAGTAATCAAGATGGGACTGAAACAGAACTAGACAGAGTGCTCAAGATAGGACTGAAACAGAACTGGAGACAGTGTTCATGTTGGGACTGAAACAGAACTGGATACAGTAAACAAGTTGGGACTGAAACAGAACTAGACATATTGCTCCAGGTGGGATTGAAACAGAACTGAGCACAATGCTCAAGGTGGGACTAAAACAGAAATGGACACAGTGCTCAAGGTGGGACTGAAAAAGAACTGAACGGAGTTCTCAAGATGGAACGGAAACAGAACTGGATACAATGTTCATGGTGGAACTGAAACAGAACTGGACACAGTGCTCAAGGTGGGTCTGAAACAGAACTGGACACAGGGCTCAAGGTGGGTCTGAAGCAGAACTGGACACGTTGCTCCAGGTGGGATTGAAACAGAACTGAACGCAGTGCTCAAGGAGGGGTTAAAAGAGAATTGATCGCAGTGCTCAAGGTGGATTGAAACAGAACTGGGCACAATGCTCAAGGTGGGATAAAACAGAATTGGACACAGTGCACAAGTTGGGACTGAAACAGAACTCGACATAGTGCTCCATGTGGTTCTGAAACAGAACTGCAGACAGTGCTCAAGTTGGGACTGAATCAGAAATGGACACTGTGATCAAGGTGGGACTGAAACAGAACTGAACGCAGTGCTCACGGTGAGTCTGAAAGAGAACTGGAGACAGTGTTCAAGGTGATTCTGAAACAGAACTGGACACATTGCTCAAGTGGGACAGAAACAAAACTGGACACAGTGGAGTAGGTGGGACTGAAACAGAACTGGAAACAGTGCTAAATGTGGGTTTAAACAGCACTGGACACAGTGCTCAAGGTGGGATTGAAACAGAATTGGACACAGTGCACCATGTGGGACTGAAACAGAACTGAACACAGTGCTCAAGGTGGGACTGAAACAGAACTAGACACGCTGCTCAAGTTGGGACAGAAACAGAACAGGACAGAGTGCTCAAGGTGGGTCTGAAACAGAACTGCACACAGTGTTCAAGGTGATACTGAAACAGAACTGCACACATTGTTCAAGGTGGGACTGATACAGGATTGGACACAGTGCTCAAGGTGAGTCTGAAACACAACTGGACACAGTGAGCAAGGTGGGACTGCAAGAGAACTGAACGCAGTGCTCAAGGAGGGTCTGAAACAGAACTGGAGACAGTGTTCAAGGTGATTCTGAAACAGAACTGGACAGAGTGCTATAGTGGGACTGAAACAAAACTGGACACAGTTGGGTAGGTGGGACTGAAACAGAACTGGAGACAGTGTTCAAGGTGATTCTGAAACAGAACTGGACACAGTGCTCTAGTGGGACTGAAACAAAACTGGACACAGTTGGGTAGGTGGGACTGAAACAGACCTGGACACAGTGCTAAAGCTGGGTTTAAACAGAACTGGACACAGTGCTCAGGGTGCGATTGAAACAGAATTGGACACATTGCTCAAGGTGGGACAGAAACAAAACTGGATACTGTGCACTAGGTGTGTCTGAAACAAAACTGGACAGAGTGCTAAAGCTGGGTCTGAAACAGAACTGGAGAGAGTGCTCAAGGTGGGACTGAAACAGAAATGAACACAGATCTCAAGGTGGGTTTCAAAGAGAAATTGACAGAGTGCTCAAGTTGAGTCTGAAAAAGAACTGGACACAGTGCTCAAGGTGGGTCAGAAACAGAACTGGACACAAGTCTCAATGTGGGACAGAAACAGAACTGAACACAGTGCTCACGGTGGAATTGAAACAGAACTGGACACAGTGCTCAAGGTGAGACTCAAACAGAACTGGGCACTGTCCTCAAGGTGGGACTCAAACAGAACTGCACACATTGTTCAAGGTGGTAGTGAAACAGGATTGGACACAGTGCTCAAGTTGGTTCTGAAACAGAGCAGGACACAGTGCTCAAGGTGGATTTGAAACAAAGTGGACACAGTGCTCAAGGTGGGACTGAAAGAGAACAGGACACGGTGCTTAAGTTGGGACTGAAACAGAAGTGGACACAGTACTCAAGTTGGATCTGAAACAGAACTGGGCACAATGCTCAAGGTTGGACTAAAACAGAACTGGACACAGTGCACAAGTTGTGACTTAAACAGAACTCGACATAGTGCTACATGTGGTTCTGAAACAGAACTGCAGATAGTGCTCTAGTTGGGACTGAATCAGAACTGGACACTGTGATCAAGGTGGGACTGAAACAGAACTGAACGCAGTGCTCACGGTGAGTCTGAAAGAGAACTGGAGACAGTGTTCAAGGTGATTCTGAAACAGAACTGGACACATTGCTCAAGTGGGACAGAAACAAAACTGGAAACAGTGGAGTAGGTGGCACTGAAACAGAACTGGAAACAGTGCTAAATGTGGGTTTAAACAGCACTGGACACAGTGCTCAAGGTGGGATTGAAACAGAATTGGACACAGTGCACCATGTGGGACTGAAACAGAACTGAACACAGTGCTCAAGGTGGGACTGAAACAGAACTAGACACGCTGCTCAAGTTGGGACAGAAACAGAACAGGACAGAGTGCTCAAGGTGGTACTGAAACAGAACTGAACACAGTGCTCAAGATGGGACTGAAACAGAACTGGAGACAGTGTTCATGGTGGGACTGAAACAGAACTGGATACAGTAATCAAGGTGGGACTGAAACAGAACTGGAGAAAGTGCTCCAGGTGGGATTGAAACAGAACTGGGCACAATGCTCAATGCGGGACTAAAACAGAATTAGACACAGTGCACAAGTTGGGACTGAAACAGAACTCGACATAATGCTCCATGTGGTTCTGAAACAGAACTGCAAACAGTGCTCAAGTTGGGACTGAAACAGAGCTGGACACAGATCTCAAGGTGGGATTCAAACAGAAATTGACAGAGTGCTCAAGGTGGTTCTGAAAAAGAACTGGACACAGTGCTCAAGGTGGGATTGAAACAGAACTGGACACAGTGCACAAGGTGGAACTGAAACAGAACTGGACACATTGTGCAAGTTGGGACTGAAGCTGAACTGGACACAGTGCTCAAGGTGAGACTGAAACAGAACAAGACACAGTGCTCAAGGTGGGACTGAAACAGAACTGAACACAGTGCTCAAGCTGGAACTGAAACAGAACTGGAGACAGTGTTCATGGTGGGACTGAAACAGAACTGGATACAGTACTCAAGTTGGGAATGTAACAGAACTGGACTGGTTGCTCAAGGTGGGACTGAAACAGAACTGAAAACAGTGCTCAAGGTGGGACTGAAACAGAACTGGGCACAATGCTCAAGGAGGGACTAAAACAGAAATGGACACAGTGCTCAAGGTGAGACTGAAATAGAACTGAACGGAGTGCTCAAGATGGGACTGAAACAGAACTGGACACACTGTTCATGGTGGAACTGAAACAGAACTGGACACGGTGCTCAAGGTGGGTCTGAAACAGAACTGGACACATTGCTCCAGGTGGGATTGAAACAGAACTGAACGCAGTGCTCAAGGAGGGGTTAAAAGACAATTGAACGCAGTGCTCAAGGTGGATTGAAACAGAACTGGGCACAATGCTCAAGGTGGGACTAAAACAGAATTGGACACAGTGCACAAGTTGGGACTGAAACAGAACTCGACATAGTGCTCCATGTGGTTCTGAAACAGAACTGCAGACAGTGCTCAAGTTGGGACTGAAACAGAACTGAACGCAGTGCTCACAGTGGGTCTGAAACAGAACTGGAGACAGTGTTCAAGGTGATTCTGAAACAGAACTGGACACAGTGCTCTAGTGGGACTGAAACAAAACTGGACACAGTGAAGTTGGTGGGACTGAAACAGAACTGGACACAGTGCTAAAGGTGGCTTTAAACAGAAATGGACAAAGTGCACAGGGTGGGATTGAAACAGAATTGGACACATTGCTCAAGGTGGGACAGAAAGAAAACTGGATACTGTGCACTAGGTGGGTCTGAAACTGAACTGCAAACAGTGCGAAAGCTGGGTCTGAAACAGAACTGGACACAGTGCTCAAGGTGGGACTGAAACAGAACTGGACACAGATCTCAAGGTGGGATTCAAACAGAAATTGACAGAGTGCTCAAGGTGGTTCTGAAAAAGAACTGGACACAGTGCTCAAGGTAGGATTCAAACAGAACTGGACACATCGCACAAAATGGAACTGAAACAGAAGTTGACACATTGTGCAAGTTCGGACTGAAGCAGAACTGGACACAGTGCTCAAGAATGGACTTAAACAGAACAGGACACAGTGAGCAAGTTGGGACTGAAAAAGAACTGGAGACAGTGTTCATGGTGGGACTGAAACAGAACTGGACACAGTGCTCAAGGTGGGACTGAAAAGGACCAGGACACAGTGCTCAAGGTGGGACTGAAACAGAACTGAATACAGTGCTCAAGGTGAGACTAAAACAGAAATGGACAGAGTACTCAAGGTGGGACTGAAACAGAACTGAACACAGTGCTCAAGATGGGACTGAAACAGAACTGGACACGGTGCTCAAGGTGGGACTGAAACAGAACAGGACACAGTGAGCAAGTTGGGACTGAAAAAGAACTGGACACAGTGCTCAAGGTGGAACTGAAGCAGAACTGGACAGAGTGCTCAAGGTGGTAATGAAACAGAACTGGACACAGTTCTCAAGGTGGGACTGAAACAGAAATCAACACCGTGCTCAAGGTGGGACTGAAACAGAACTGAACACAGTGCTCAAGATGGGACTGAAACAGAACTGGAGACATTGTTCATGGTGGGACTGAAACAGAACTGGATACAGTAATCAAGATGGGACTGAAACAGAACTAGACAGAGTGCTCAAGATAGGACTGAAACAGAACTGGAGACAGTGTTCATGTTGGGACTGAAACAGAACTGGATACAGTAAACAAGTTGGGACTGAAACAGAACTAGACATATTGCTCCAGGTGGGATTGAAACAGAACTGAGCACAATGCTCAAGGTGGGACTAAAACAGAAATGGACACAGTGCTCAAGGTGGGACTGAAAAAGAACTGAACGGAGTTCTCAAGATGGAACGGAAACAGAACTGGATACAATGTTCATGGTGGAACTGAAACAGAACTGGACACAGTGCTCAAGGTGGGTCTGAAACAGAACTGGACACAGGGCTCAAGGTGGGTCTGAAGCAGAACTGGACACATTGCTCCAGGTGGGATTGAAACAGAACTGAACGCAGTGCTCAAGGAGGGGTTAAAAGAGAATTGATCGCAGTGCTCAAGGTGGATTGAAACAGAACTGGGCACAATGCTCAAGGTGGGATAAAACAGAATTGGACACAGTGCACAAGTTGGGACTGAAACAGAACTCGACATAGTGCTCCATGTGGTTCTGAAACAGAACTGCAGACAGTGCTCAAGTTGGGACTGAATCAGAAATGGACACTGTGATCAAGGTGGGACTGAAACAGAACTGAACGCAGTGCTCACGGTGAGTCTGAAAGAGAACTGGAGACAGTGTTCAAGGTGATTCTGAAACAGAACTGGACACATTGCTCAAGTGGGACAGAAACAAAACTGGACACAGTGGAGTAGGTGGGACTGAAACAGAACTGGAAACAGTGCTAAATGTGGGTTTAAACAGCACTGGACACAGTGCTCAAGGTGGGATTGAAACAGAATTGGACACAGTGCACCATGTGGGACTGAAACAGAACTGAACACAGTGCTCAAGGTGGGACTGAAACAGAACTAGACACGCTGCTCAAGTTGGGACAGAAACAGAACAGGACAGAGTGCTCAAGGTGGGACTGAAACAGAACTGAACACAGTGCTCAAGATGGGACTGAAACAGAACTGGAGACAGTGTTCATGGTGGGACTGAAACAGAACTGGATACAGTAATCAAGGTGGGACTGAAACAGAACTGGAGAAAGTGCTCCAGGTGGGATTGAAACAGAACTGGGCACAATGCTCAATGCGGGACTAAAACAGAATTGGACATAGTGCACAAGTTGGGACTGAAACAGAACTCGACATAATGCTCCATGTGGTTCTGAAACAGAACTGCAAACAGTGCTCAAGTTGGGACTGAAACAGAGCTGGACACAGATCTCAAGGTGGGATTCAAACAGAAATTGACAGAGTGCTCAAGGTGGTTCTGAAAAAGAACTGGACACAGTGCTCAAGGTGGGATTGAAACAGAACTGGACACAGTGCACAAGGTGGAACTGAAACAGAACTGGACACATTGTGCAAGTTGGGACTGAAGCTGAACTGGACACAGTGCTCAAGGTGAGACTGAAAGAGAACAAGACACAGTGCTCAAGATGGAACTGAAACAGAACTGGAGACAGTGTTCATGGTGGGACTGAAACAGAACTGGATACAGTACTCAAGTTGGGAATGAAACAGAACTGGACTGGTTGCTCAAGGTGGGACTGAAACAGAACTGAAACAGTGCTCAAGGCGGGACTGAAACAGAACTGGGCACAATGCTCAAGGAGGGACTAAAACAGAAATGGACACAGTGCTCAAGGTGGGACTGAAAAAGAACTGAACGGAGTGCTCAAGATGGGACTGAAACAGAACTGGACACACTGTTCATGGTGGAACTGAAACAGAACTGGACACGGTGCTCAAGGTGGGTCTGAAACAGAACTGGACACATTGCTCCAGGTGGGATTGAAACAGAACTGAACGCAGTGCTCAAGGAGGGGTTAAAAGACAATTGAACGCAGTGCTCAAGGTGGATTGAAACAGAACTGGGCACAATGCTCAAGGTGGGACTAAAACAGAATTGGACACAGTGCACAAGTTGGGACTGAAACAGAACTCGACATAGTGCTCCATGTGGTTCTGAAACAGAACTGCAGACAGTGCTCAAGTTGGGACTGAATTAGAACTGGACACTGTGATCAAGGTGGGACTGAAACAGAACTGAACGCAGTGCTCACGGTGGGTCTGAAACAGAACTGGAGACAGTGTTCAAGGTGATTCTGAAACAGAACTGGACTCAGTGCTATAGTGGGACTGAAACAAAACTGGACACAGTGAAGTTGGTTTGACTGAAACAGAACTGGACACAGTGCTAAAGGTGGGTTTAAACAGAAATGGACAAAGTGCACAGGGTGGGATTGAAACAGAATTGGACACATTGCTCAAGGTGGGACAGAAACAAAACTGGATACTGTGCACTAGGTGGGTCTGAAACTGAACTGCAAACAGTGCGAAAGCTGGGTCTGAAACAGAACTGGACACAGTGCTCAAGGTGGGACTGAAACAGAACTGGACACAGATCTCAAGGTGGGATTCAAACAGAAATTGACAGAGTGCTCAAGGTGGTTCTGAAAAAGAACTGGACACAGTGCTCAAGGTGGGATTCAAACAGAACTGGACACATTGCACAAAATGGAACTGAAACAGAAGTTGACACATTGTGCAAGTTCGGACTGAAGCAGAACTGGACACAGTGCTCAAGAATGGACTTAAACAGAACAGGACACAGTGAGCAAGTTGGGACTGAAAAAGAACTGGACACAGTGCTCAAGGTGGAACTGAAGCAGAACTGGACAGAGTGCTCAAGGTGGTAATGAAACAGAACTGGACACAGTTCTCAAGGTGGGACTGAAACAGAAATCAACACCGTGCTCAAGGTGGGACTGAAACAGAACTGAACACAGTGCTCAAGATGGGACTGAAACAGAACTGGAGACAGTGTTCATGGTGGGACTGAAACAGAACTGGATACAGTAATCAAGGTGGGACTGAAACAGAACTAGCCAGAGTGCTCAAGATAGGTCTGAAACAGAACTGGAGACAGTGTTCATGTTGGGACTGAAACAGAACTGGATACAGTAAACAAGTTGGGACTGAAACAGAACTAGACATATTGCTCCAGGTGGGATTGAAAAAGAACTGGGCACTATGCTCAAGGTGGGACTAAAACAGAAATGGACACAGTGCTCAAGGTGGGACTGAAAAAGAACTGAACGGAGTTCTCAAGATGGAACGGAAACAGAACTGGACACAATGTTCATGGTGGAACTGAAACAGAACTGGACACAGTGCTCAAGGAAGGTCTGAAACAGAACTGGACACAGGGCTCAAGGTGGGTCTGAAGCAGAACTGGACACATTGCTCCAGGTGGGATTGAAACAGAACTGAACGCAGTGCTCAAGGAGGGGTTAAAAGAGAATTGATCGCAGTGCTCAAGGTGGATTGAAACAGAACTGGGCACAATGCTCAAGGTGGGATAAAACAGAATTGGACACAGTGCACAAGTTGGGACTGAAACAGAACTCGACATAGTGCTCCATGTGGTTCTGAAACAGAACTGCAGACAGTGCTCAAGTTGGGACTGATTTAGAACTGGACACTGTGTTCAAGGTGGGACTGAAACAGAACTGAACGCAGTGCTCACGGTGGGTCTGAAACACAGAACTGGAGACAGTGTTCAAGGTGATTCTGAAACAGAACTGGACACAGTGCTATAGTGGGACTGAAACAAAACTGGACACAGTGAAGTTGGTGGGACTGAAACAGAACTGGACACAGTGCTAAAGGTGGGTTTAAACAGAAATGGGCAAAGTGCACAGGGTGGGATTGAAACAGAATTGGACACATTGCTCAAGGTGGGACAGAAAGAAAATTGGATACTGTGCACTAGGTGGGTCTGAAACAGTACTGGAAACAGTGCGAAAGCTGGGTCTGAAACAGAACTGGACACAGTGCTCAAGGTGGGACTGAAACAGAACTGGACACAGATCCCAAGGTGGGATTCAAACAGAAATTGACAGAATGCTCAAGGTGGTTCTGAAAAAGAACTGGACACAGTGCTCAAGGTGGGATTCAAACAGAACTGGACACAGTGCACAAGGTGGAACTGAAACAGAAGTTGACACATTGTGCAAGTTCGGACTGAAGCAGAACTGGACACAGTGCTCAAGAATGGAATGAAACAGAACTGGAGACAGTGTTCATGGTGGGACTGAAACAGAACTGGACACAGTGCTCAAGGTGGGACTGAAAAAGAGCAGGACACAGTGCTCAAGGTGGGACTGAAACAGAACTGAATACAGTGCTCAAGGTGGGACTAAAATAGAAATGGACAGAGTACTCAAGGTGGGACTGAAACAGAACTGAACACAGTGCTCAAGATGGGACTGAAACAGAACTGGACACGGTGCTCAAGGTGGGACTGAAACAGAACAGGACACAGTGAGCAAGTTGGGACTGCAAAAGAACTGGCAAAGTGCTCAAGGTGGGACTGAAGCAGAACTGGACAGAGTGCTCCAGGTGGGATTGAAACAGAAATGGTCACAATGCTCAAGGTGGGACTAAAACAGAAATGGACACAGTGCTCAAGGTGCGACTGAAAAAGAACTGAACGGAGTGTTCAAGATGGGACTGAAACAGAACTGGACACACTGTTCATGGCGGGACTGAAACAGAACTGGACACGTTGCTCAAGGTGGGAGTGAAACAGAACAGGACACAGTGCTCAAGGTGGGACTGAACCAGAACTGGACACAGTGCGCCTGGTGGGAATGAAACAGAACAGGACACGGTGCTCAAGTTGCAACTGAAACAGAACAGGACACAGTGAGCAAGGTGGGACTGCAACAGAACTGGACAGAGTGCTCAAGGGGGGACTGAAGCAGAACTGGACACAGTGCGCCTGGTGGGAATGAAACCGAACAGGACACTGAGCGCAAGGTGGGATTGAAACAGAACTGCACACCGTGCTCAAGTTTGGACTGAAACAGAACTGGACACAATGTTAAAGTTGGGACTGAAGCAGAACTGGCCAGAGTGCTCAAGGTGGGAATGAAACAGAACTGGACAGAGTGCTCAAGGTGGGACTGAAACAGAAATCAACACTGTGATCAAGACGGGACTGAAGCAGAACTGGTCACAGTGCTCAAGGTTGGACTGAAACAGAACTGGACAAAGTGCTCAAGGTGGGTCTGAAACAGAATTGGAAACAGTGCTCCAGGTGGGATTGAAACAGAACTGAACACAGTACTCAAGAAGGGGTTAAAAGAGAATTGAACGCAGTGTTCAAGGAGGGTCTGAATCAGAACAGGGCACAGTGCTCAAGGTGGGACTAAAACAGAACTGGACACAGTGCACAAGTTGGGAATGAAACAGAACTCAACATAGTGCTCCATGTGGTTCTGAAACAGAACTGCAGACAGTGCTCAAGTTGGGACTGAATTAGAACTGGACACTGTGATCAAGGTGGGACTGAAACAGAACTGGACACGGTGCTCAAGGTGGGACTGAAACAGAACAGGACACAGTGAGCAAGTTGGGACTGCAAAAGAACTGGCAAAGTGCTCAAGGTGGGACTGAAGCAGAACTGGACAGAGTGCTCCAGGTGGGATTGAAACAGAAATGGTCACAATGCTCAAGGTGGGACTAAAACAGAAATGGACACAGTGCTCAAGGTGCGACTGAAAAAGAACTGAACGGAGTGTTCAAGATGGGACTGAAACAGAACTGGACACACTGTTCATGGCGGGACTGAAACAGAACTGGACACGTTGCTCAAGGTGGGAGTGAAACAGAACAGGACACAGTGCTCAAGGTGGGACTGAACCAGAACTGGACACAGTGCGCCTGGTGGGAATGAAACAGAACAGGACACGGTGCTCAAGTTGCAACTGAAACAGAACAGGACACAGTGAGCAAGGTGGGACTGCAACAGAACTGGACAGAGTGCTCAAGGGGGGACTGAAGCAGAACTGGACACAGTGCGCCTGGTGGGAATGAAACCGAACAGGACACTGAGCGCAAGGTGGGATTGAAACAGAACTGCACACCGTGCTCAAGTTTGGACTGAAACAGAACTGGACACAATGTTAAAGTTGGGACTGAAGCAGAACTGGCCAGAGTGCTCAAGGTGGGAATGAAACAGAACTGGACAGAGTGCTCAAGGTGGGACTGAAACAGAAATCAACACTGTGATCAAGACGGGACTGAAGCAGAACTGGTCACAGTGCTCAAGGTTGGACTGAAACAGAACTGGACAAAGTGCTCAAGGTGGGTCTGAAACAGAATTGGAAACAGTGCTCCAGGTGGGATTGAAACAGAACTGAACACAGTACTCAAGAAGGGGTTAAAAGAGAATTGAACGCAGTGTTCAAGGAGGGTCTGAATCAGAACAGGGCACAGTGCTCAAGGTGGGACTAAAACAGAACTGGACACAGTGCACAAGTTGGGAATGAAACAGAACTCAACATAGTGCTCCATGTGGTTCTGAAACAGAACTGCAGACAGTGCTCAAGTTGGGACTGAATTAGAACTGGACACTGTGATCAAGGTGGGACTGAAACAGAACTGGACACGGTGCTCAAGGTGGGACTGAAACAGAACAGGACACAGTGAGCAAGTTGGGACTGCAAAAGAACTGGCAAAGTGCTCAAGGTGGGACTGAAGCAGAACTGGACAGAGTGCTCCAGGTGGGATTGAAACAGAAATGGTCACAATGCTCAAGGTGGGACTAAAACAGAAATGGACACAGTGCTCAAGGTGCGACTGAAAAAGAACTGAACGGAGTGTTCAAGATGGGACTGAAACAGAACTGGACACACTGTTCATGGCGGGACTGAAACAGAACTGGACACGTTGCTCAAGGTGGGAGTGAAACAGAACAGGACACAGTGCTCAAGGTGGGACTGAACCAGAACTGGACACAGTGCGCCTGGTGGGAATGAAACAGAACAGGACACGGTGCTCAAGTTGCAACTGAAACAGAACAGGACACAGTGAGCAAGGTGGGACTGCAACAGAACTGGACAGAGTGCTCAAGGGGGGACTGAAGCAGAACTGGACACAGTGCGCCTGGTGGGAATGAAACCGAACAGGACACTGAGCGCAAGGTGGGATTGAAACAGAACTGCACACCGTGCTCAAGTTTGGACTGAAACAGAACTGGACACAATGTTAAAGTTGGGACTGAAGCAGAACTGGCCAGAGTGCTCAAGGTGGGAATGAAACAGAACTGGACAGAGTGCTCAAGGTGGGACTGAAACAGAAATCAACACTGTGATCAAGACGGGACTGAAGCAGAACTGGTCACAGTGCTCAAGGTTGGACTGAAACAGAACTGGACAAAGTGCTCAAGGTGGGTCTGAAACAGAATTGGAAACAGTGCTCCAGGTGGGATTGAAACAGAACTGAACACAGTACTCAAGAAGGGGTTAAAAGAGAATTGAACGCAGTGTTCAAGGAGGGTCTGAATCAGAACTGGGCACAGTGCTCAAGGTGGGACTAAAACAGAACTGGACACAGTGCACAAGTTGGGAATGAAACAGAACTCAACATAGTGCTCCATGTGGTTCTGAAACAGAACTGCAGACAGTGCTCAAGTTGGGACTGAATTAGAACTGGACACTGTGATCAAGGTGGGACTGAAACAGAACTGAACGCAGTGCTCACGGTGGGTCTGAAACAGAACTGGAGACAGTGTTCAAGGTGATTCTGAAACAGAACTGGACACAGTGCTCTAGTGGGACTGAAACAAAACTGGACACAGTGAAGTTGGTGGGACTGAAACAGAACTGGACACAGTGCTAAAAGTGGCTTTAAACAGAAATGGACAAAGTGCACAGGGTGGGATTGAAACAGAATTGGACACATTGATCAAGGTGGGACACAAAGAAAACTGGATACTGTGCACTAGGTGGTTCTGAAACAGAACTGGATACAGTGCGAAAGCTGGGTCTGAAACAGAACTGGACACAGTGCTCAAGGTGGGACTGAAACAGAACTGGACACAGATCTCAAGGTGGGATTCAAACAGAAATTGACAGAATGCTCAAGGTGGTTCTGAAAAAGAACTGGACACAGTGCTCAAGGTGGGATTCAAACAGAACTGGACACAGTGCACAAGGTGGAACTGAAACAGAAGTTGACACATTGTGCAAGTTGGGACTGAAGCAGAACTGTACAGAGTGCTCAAGAATGGACTGAAACAGAACTGGAGACAGTGTTCATGGTGGGACTGAAACAGAACGGGACACAGTGCTCAAGGTGGGACTGAAACAGACCAATACACAGTGCTCAAGGTTGGACTGAAACAGAACTGGACAAAGTGCTCAAGGTGGGTCTGAAACAGAACTGGACACAGGGCTCAAGGTGCGACTGAAACAGAACTGGACACAGTGCTCCAGGTGGGATTGAAACAGAACTGGGCACAATGCTCACGGTGGGACTAAAACAGAACTGGTCACAGTGCACAAGTTGGGACTGAAACAGAACTCGACATAGTGCTCCATGTGGTTCTGAAACAGAACTGCAGACAGTGCTCCAGTTGGGACTGAATCAGAAATGGACACTGTGATCAAGGTGGGATTGAAACAGAACTGAACGCAGTGCTCACGGTGGGTTTGATACAGAACTGGAGACAGTGTTCAAGATGATTCTGAAACAGAACTGGACACAGTGCTCTAGTGCGACTGAAACAAAACTGGACACAGGGGAGTAGGTGGGACTGAAACAGAACTGGACACAGTGCTAAAGCTGGGTTTAAACAGAACTGGACAGAGTGTACAAGATGAGACTGAAACAGAACTGGACGCACTGTTCATGGTGGGACTGAAACTGAACTGGACACGATGCTCAAGGTGGGACTGAAAAAGAACAGGACACAGTAAGCAAGGTGGGACTGAAACAGAACTGGACACAGTGCTCAAGGTGGGACTTAAGCAGAACTGGACAGAGTGCTCAAGTTGTGAATGAAACAGAACTGGACAGAGTGCTCAAGGTGGGACTGAAACAGAAATCAACACTGTGCTCAAGATGGGACTGAAGCAG
The DNA here is from genome assembly GCF_017639515.1 of Carcharodon carcharias. Classification (NCBI taxonomy): domain Eukaryota; kingdom Metazoa; phylum Chordata; class Chondrichthyes; order Lamniformes; family Lamnidae; genus Carcharodon; species Carcharodon carcharias. The sequence continues at coordinate 7,572,845 of NC_054507.1, read as the reverse complement.
AACTGGTTACAGTGCTCAAGGTAGGACTGAAAGAGAATTGGACACAGTGCTCAAGGTGGGTCTGAAACAGAACTGGACACAGGGCTCAAGGTGGGACGGAAACAGAACTGGACACATTGTTCCAGGTGGGATTGAAACAGAACTGAACGCAGTACTCAAGAAGGGGTTAAAAGAGAATTGAACGCAGTGTTCAAGGAGGGCCTGAATCAGAACAGGGCACAGTGCTCAAGGTGGGACTAAAACAGAACTGGACACAGTGCACAAGTTGGGACTGAAACAGAACTCAACATAGTGCTCCATGTGGTTCTGAAACAGAACTGCAGACAGTGCTCAAGTTGGGACTGAATTAGAACTGGACACTGTGATCAAGGTGGGACTGAAACAGAACTGAACGCAGTGCTCACGGTGGGTCTGAAACAGAACTGGAGACAGTGTTCAAGGTGATTCTGAAACAGAACTGGACACAGTGCTCTAGTGGGACTGAAACAAAACTGGACACAGTGAAGTTGGTGGGACTGAAACAGAACTGGACACAGTGCTAAAGGTGGCTTTAAACAGAAATGGACAAAGTGCACAGGGTGGGATTGAAACAGAATTGGACACATTGATCTAGGTGGGACATAAAGAAAACTGGATACTGTGCACTAGGTGGGTCTGAAACAGAACTGGATACAGTGCGAAAGCTGGGTCTGAAACAGAACTGGACACAGGGCTCAAGGTGGGACTGAAACAGAACTGGACACAGATCTCAAGGTGGGATTCAAACAGAAATTGACAGAATGCTCAAGGTGGTTCTGAAAAAGAACTGGACACAGTGCTCAAGGTGGGATTCAAACAGAACTGGACACAGTGTACAAGGTGGAACTGAAACAGAAGTTGACACATTGTGCAAGTTCGGACTGAAGCAGAAATGGACACAGTGCTCAAGAATGGACTGAAACAGAACTGGAGACAGTGTTCATGGTGGGACTGAAACAGAACGGGACACAGTGCTCAAGGTGGGACTGAAACAGACCAATACACAGTGCTCAAGGTGGGACTGAAACAGAACTGAACACAGTGCTCAAGGTGGGACTGAAGCAGAACTGGACAGAGTGCTCAAGGTGGGACTGAAACAGAACTGAACACAGTGCTCAAGGTGGGACTGAAACAGAAATGGACAGAGTGCTCAAGATCGGACTGAAACAGAACTGGACACACTGTTCATGGTGGGACTGAAACAGTACTGGATTCGGTGCTCAAGCTGGGACTGAATCAGAACAGGACACAGTGAGCAAGGTGGGACTGAAACAGAACTGGACACAGTGCTCAAGGTGGTTCTGAAACAGAACTGGACATAGGGCTCAAGGTGCGACTGAAACAGAACTGGACACAGTGCTCCGGGTGGGATTGAAACAAAACTGAACGCAGTGCTGAAGGAGGGGTTAAGAGAGAATTGAACGCAGTGCTCAAGGTTGGATTGAAACAGAACTGGGCACAATGCTCCAGGGGGGACTGAAACAGAACTGGACACAGTGCACAAGTTGGGACTGAAACAGATCTGGACACAGTGCTCAATGTGGTTCTGAAACAGAACTGTAGACAGAGCTCAAGTTGGAATTGAATCAGAACTGGACACAGTGATCAAGGTGGGACTGAAACAGAAATGAACGCAGTGATCATGGTGGGTCTGAAACAGAACTGGAGACAGTGTTCAAGGTGAGTCTGAAACAGAACTGGACACAGTGCTCCAGTGGAACTGAAACAAAACTGGACACAGTGGAGTAGGTGGGACTGAAACAGAACTGGACACAGTGCTAAAGGAGGGTTTAAACAGAACTGGACACAGTGTACAAGATGAGACTGAAACAGAACTGGACACACTGTTCATGGTGGGACTGAAACTGAACTGGACACGTTGCTCAAGGTGGGATTGAAACAGAACTGGGCACAATGCTCACAGTGGGACTAAAACAGAACTGGTCACAGTGCACAAGTTGGGACTGAAACAGAACTCGACATAGTGCTCCATGTGGTTCTGAAACAGAACTGCAGACAGTGCTCAAGTTGGGACTGAATCAGAAATGGACACTGTGATCAAGGTGGGACTGAAACAGAACTGAACGCAGTGCTCACGGTGGGTCTGATACAGAACTGGAGACAGTGTTCACGGTGATTCTGAAACAGAACTGGACACAGTGCTGAAGCTGGGTTTAAACAGAACTGGACAGAGTGTACAAGATGAGACTGAAACAGAACTGGACACACTGTTCATGGTGGGACTGAAACTGAACTGGACACGTTGCTCAAGGTGGGACTGAAAAAGAACAGGACACAGTAAGCAAGGTGGGACTGAAACAGAACTGGACACAGTGCTCAAGGTGGGACTTAAGCAGAACTGGACAGAGTGCTCAAGGTGTGAATGAAACAGAACTGGACAGAGTGCTCAAGGTGGGACTGAAACAGAAATCAACACTGTGCTCAAGATGGGACTGAAGCAGAACTGGTCACAGTGCTCAAGGTAGGACTGAAAGAGAATTGGACACAGTGCTCAAGGTGGGTCTGAAACAGAACTGGACACAGCGCTGAAGGTGGGATGGAAACAGAACTGGACACATTGTTCCAGGTGGGATTGAAACAGAACTGAACACAGTACTCAAGAAGGGGTTAAAAGAGAATTGAACGCAGTGTTCAAGGAGGGTCTGAATCAGAACAGGGCACAGTGCTCAAGGTGGGACTAAAACAGAACTGGACACAGTGCACAAGTTGGGAATGAAACAGAACTCAACATAGTGCTCCATGTGGTTCTGAAACAGAACTGCAGACAGTGCTCAAGTTGGGACTGAATTAGAACTGGACACTGTGATCAAGGTGGGACTGAAACAGAACTGAACGCAGTGCTCACGGTGGGTCTGAAACAGAACTGGAGACAGTGTTCAAGGTGATTCTGAAACAGAACTGGACACAGTGCTCTAGTGGGACTGAAACAAAACTGGAC